>NW_019239264.1:113025-149291 GCF_002742605.1 Olea europaea var. sylvestris
GTGCTTCAAATATATTTTTATTTGGTGGTACCATAAGCATTCGCTCGTTTAATTTTCCACGCATCAAGCATGACCCATTCTAACCAACTGTCTATTAAACAAGTGATTAAGAGTCTGCATTCCTTTGATAAGTAGATCTTGGTAACTTAGAAGCATTTTTGGATTTTGTACGCTTTGATGGCTGAGGCTAGGTGCTTCTCTCAGTTTCCTTCAAGAATTAGGATGCATGCCCATATCATGTCCTCTAATATCTAGTTAGTTTCTCTCAAAATTATCGTACTTCCATAGATTAAAAATATGCTAAAATTAACTCGATTCTCATTGTCCTCATTGAATTTCATAATTTGGAAGTAGACCTCAAATCTCCATCCGATACACAATAAGCCGCCGTTTAGTCCCCCTTAAATTCCATTGCATTACATTTCATTTTTCTCTCTCCTATTTTCAACAACACAATCTTCCATAAAATAATATTACATATAAATCGAAAAATTTTCCTTCTTTTTCAACTACTCATTTAAAAAAAAAAAAAACTATTTCTCCCATTTTTAAACAGGGGCTAAGCTAGAAGGTCGTGCAACTTAATAACTTTAACTTAGGGTTGGTGGTGAAGTCATCATTACTAAAAGAAATGAATTGACTTTGTCAACCTATCACTAATAACCCATAACCTCATTCTTTAGCTAACTTTGGAAAACCCACTAAAATACTGAGGTTGGAAACCACATTGCAATCAGACTTAATGCTAAAAATTGAATGAGGACCCATCTGTTACTCAACAAAGAGGTTGTGGACTCATGCTATAATTTTCTCTTGCTAAAAAAGTGATAATCGAATACAAAATATGAAGGAAGCAAAAATTGAGAGCATGACAACCCATTTTAACCAATTTGCCACTTCCCCAAAATCTTTGTGAACCTACTACCATAGATAAATCGTTGTCCTTGAAAATAACCAAAAATCTCTCGGTACCTTTTGGCATTGTTTAAATTCATAAAGAGAATATTCATAAACACATACAAACAAGATATCCTGTATTCCCATTTAAAGTGGAGAGAAGATTCTGGAGGATATATATTTGGAAAGGTATATGAAAGAATACTTTGCCATATTTTCTGTATTGACTAACAAACAATGGGAATTTTCAATGTGGATTACCATTTAGTTATTCAAAACTTTCAAATTAAGTTAAGGTCACTAGCTCACAAAAGTTGATTATTTTAATTTTAGTGCTTGTTTGGTTGGAATTTTGATAATTGATTTTTTGACCGTTAGAGATAAAGTGGGTCCTACCCATAAGAGAAGATTTCAAAAATGACGGTTGGAATAGTGAAATAACAATCAAAAAATTGATTTTAATTGGATTAAAATCCCTACCAAACAAGCTCTTGATAAAAGTCTATTAATTTGCAAATTCTCAAAAAGATTAATATGTTGTATTGCATGCTCAAAAGAAGGGGTGGTAGAGATATCATGCAATTTGTTGAGGAATTGAAGTTCATATCATTTCACTCCACTCATAGATCATAATGGAGAAAATTGATTATGATCTGATCTCCATGACTCCATCATTATAATTACACCCTCTTCAATGAAGATGAAGACCTCCACCACGGTCTTTGTCCACAACTTTACGGCAATATCATATGTTTTGCCTCATCCAAAGATATTTCAACAATAGGTCTCAGAGGTCAGATCTAGGATGGTTATGTTTCATATCATTAAATGTCCCTAGACCTAGGAATAATTAAGTGACACTTATAATGAGGTACTTCGATTGTTAAGATGAGGTCATGTATCCTTTCATCCATCGATAACCATTTCATCTCTCCTACTATAAGGGATCACATAGTATTTAAGGTAATGCTACTATGAGTGTGGGATGTAATTTTATAACATATTAATATTGCTTCCTTATTATTCTCTCTATTTAGACTTGGTGGTCATACACGAACGTGGCTCACGTCTTCCATCTATCCAACACCCAAATACATATCTACAAGTTGACTGACTTGATTGTTGAAGTGCTCAAGACTGAAATCGAGGTCAGCAGATGGACATTTTAAAAATGATCGCTTAACAATTTGATTCAACAGGTGAAAAACTTTCATGAAGATGACGTTTTAAAAATTTGATTCAATCAACAATGTTTTTCAAGATGAGGATATAGAAGAAATGAATGCAATATAAATTCTATTTCTTTCAAAAGTGCACTTCAAAAGTTCTTACAATGATTGCAAAAGAAAACTAGAGAACAATTTGCAAAACTTTCTATTGATTCAGATAATAGGATGGATGGTCAGTGTAAATTTGGATATCCCAAAAATATAGCCGCTGGAAGGAAGTGAGAAAAGACAAATTTTGAGCAGATGAATTCAGTCAACATAACTTCCAATCGGTCAACCGGTCTACCAAATGATTTGGTTTGGCCAGATCCTAATTGCTTTGACAAACTTGGATTTTTTGGAATACATACTTTTACGAGTTAAGATTTTCAACTGGTTTTTCAAAGATAGATGATATTATAGAAATGGTCAAAACATTTTATGATGAAATTAAAATTAACGTGATTAATTTTTATTTTTATTTTTTTTATTTTTTATTTTTTACAATTCATGTCAAAATAAATTTGATGCATAATTTATAGTTTTTGAGCATTTATCATTAATTCTTAATGATCAACGTGTTAGTATAAACTCAGTTTAATTTCCCAGTGTTTGATCTTTTCTAAATTTGACTCTTTAGTTCTCGTCTTGAAATATTTTATTTGATAAAGAGTAAATTCTTAATGGCAACCAAAAGCAAAAAACATGTGTGTGGATTCTAATCTAGCGACTAGTACAAACATTTCTTCAATGTCCATGCCTTCTTCTTGATTGTAACAATGGCTACTACTAGTATAGCCTTGTTACGTATAATTATACTACTTTCATCTCATTTATTTTGAAGTATCTATTTTGTACTAATAACGGTTTGACTACTTGGTCTAGCTACTAAGTGCAAAACATAACTTTCAAATTGAATTAGCTCATCTTATATAGAATTTAAAATTCATCAAATCGACTTCTTTGAAATATTTTGGTTCGATTTTTAAAATGATCCGCCAACAACGCAACAAATTGACGATTGCAAGAATGATTTTTTCATCACTAAATAAAGCTCGCAGGGTGCTACACCATGAGAAAATATTCTTCCAAAGAAACTGGGTTACCATCCATCTGTCGTTAGTTGGCAAAGCCATAGCCTCTACCCATTTTGACATGTAATCCTCTACCACCAAGATATTTTATTGACTATATGAAGATAGGAATGGTCCGATAAAGTCAATACGCCCAACGTCAAATAATTTTACCTCCAAAATAACATTTAAAGCCGTCTCATTCTTCCTTGAAATAGGGAGACTTTCAATGGAGCCATAGCAGCACCCGAGTAGTTCCTCATCTTCTTCACCTTAAAATTGATTCAAAGGAGATGGTGAGCCCCCATCCCCAAAAGAGAGATGCTCTCGCTTAAGAAAATGAGTTACTACCCAAGGCAATAAACACCTGATTATAGAACTTTTGTTGTTGCCTTGGTTGCTGCAAAGTGACCCTCATATTGGTGAAGAGTAGCATTGCTCCAATAATAGATATTGCTCTACTTCCTGTACACAACAATGAATGATCTAATTTGGTCCTTGTCTACAAAAAGCTTGTCACGCCAAGAAATAGTAGAGATCACTGGAAAATTTCTTCTTATGATGGCTCGAATACTCTGGTTGAATGACGAAACTGACAAAATAATTTTCATAATCTGCATACTATGTAGCATCATCCCAATCTAAAGAAGTAAATCATCCGGATATACCCCATTGATTTCATCTATCGGGTCTAGTTCTGGAGATTTAAGGTGAGATAAGTGATCTGCAACAATATTCTTGCTTCCCTTTCTATATCGGATCTCAAGATCAAACTCTTGCAAAAGAAGTATTAAACGAATGAGTCTGGATTTTGCATCTTTTCTACTCGTCAAATATTTCAATGCTAAGTGATTTTTGTACACAATCACATTTGACCCAATCAAATATGATATGAATGTCAAAGGCTATTACTACTGCTAAAAGTTCCTTCTCAGCAGAAATATAGTTCAGTTGAGCCTCAACTGGAGTTTTGCTGGTCTAATAAATTACCCGTGTAATCTTGTCCTTGTTGACTCAAAATTGTCCCTACATGTCATTCGTGTCACACATAAGCTCAAAATGGTAAATTCCAATCAAGGGTGACCAAAATTGGGATTGAGTACTTTTCCTTTAGAGTATTAAATGCAAACAAACACTCTTCAAAAGGTGTAAGGACCAAATTTTCTAATAAATTGTATAAAGGCTTCATGGCCTTGGAGAAAACTCTGATGAAGCGATGGTAA
The DNA here is from genome assembly GCF_002742605.1 of Olea europaea var. sylvestris. Lineage (NCBI taxonomy): Eukaryota > Viridiplantae > Streptophyta > Magnoliopsida > Lamiales > Oleaceae > Olea > Olea europaea. Next base: position 117,427 of record NW_019239264.1, read on the forward strand.
AATCCGGCATGTCACAAGAAGCTTTTGATTCCTTTGTTGAAATAGGTGGAGGCAACTTCTTAATTACTTGTATTTTTGCCTTGTCGACTTAAATACCTCTACTATATATTAGGCTCACGTTTGACCCCCATTGTTTGGATTTATAATAGGGAGAATAGTTTTTTTGAAAAATGGATGGTTGTAAAAAAATGAAATATTTTAGATTTGTGTGTAATATTATTTTATTGAAAATTATGTAGTTGAAAATAGGAGAGAAAAATTTAAATTAAATTGATGAGTTTTAATGGGGGCCTAACAAGGGCTAGATGTCCCACCACAACCCCTTCTTGAACCATGAAATGACATTTCTCCCAATTAAGCAGAAGATAGTGTCTTCACACGGCTATAATACCAATCCTAAGTGATCTAGGCATTCCTTGAATGAACTCCCAAACACTGATAAATCATCCATAAATGCCTCAATAATATGCCATACCATGGCTGAAAAATAAACATCATACAACGCTAAAATGTGGATGGGGCATTGTATACCACGAATGACATTTGTCTGTAAGTAGATGTGCCACAGGGCACATGAAGGTGGTCTTCTCCTGGTCATCTGTTACAACATGAATCTAATTATACCTCGAGTATCCATCCAAAAGGTCGTAATATGCCCTTCTTAAGTTTATGGAAGTCAATGAAAGCTCTCCAATACGTGACCATTTGTGTCGGAATGAACTTGTTGCTATCATTTGTAACCACCATGATTCCTCCTTTCTTCGACACTACCTGTTGGACTGCCCCAATGACGGTTAGATATAGCATATATGATGCTTGCATTAAAACCCTTCAAAACCTATTTTTTCACTGCTTCCTATGTAGTTCGATTCAATCTGCATTGATGCTCTATCGAAGGCTTGTAATCCTCTTCTATGAGGATTTCATGCATACAAAGAAATGGGCTGATCCTTTTTTATATTGGAGGTCGTCCAACCAATTGTTGTCTTGTGATCAAAGTACCCTCAATGGCTGATCTTCTTCATTTGTAAGAGAATTCGAGACGATAAAAGGAAGTGAATTCTTCTCCCCAAATAAATATATATCGCGTGTGAGTAGGTAACTGTTTGAGCTCAAGAGTTGGAACTTGCTAAATAGATGCTAGAGGTTTTGTGGGACCTTTACCAAGCTCCAATCGTGGATGCTTGAAGAATGATGTTAAAGCTGCCATGTATCTAGCACATTATTCTGCTTTTGCTTTTTCAGATGGTATAAGATGGTATGCTCTAAAAGTGTACCAAGCAAGCCTTAAGTGGATCTTATAATGGTCAAATTGATTGCCTTTGTCACAGCTTCTCTAATCACATCTATATGCATGCATGAATATGATTTGTTTTGGAATATGAATACTTTGAAGATGTTGACTGTAAGCTCTTCTTTATCTAGTCTCACTATCAACTGACGCTTTTGTACATCTATTAGAGACCTGTGGACAAAAATGGACGACCCGATACGAGAAGAACGTCCTTATCTTATTCCATATCTAGGATAATAAAGTTCATTGGGAATATAAATTTGTCAACCTTTATCAAGATGTCCCCAACATGCCTCGAAGGAATATAAGAACCCTTTGTTTCATGAACGCATTAAACGTATAGATCTGTAAGGCTACATTTTATTAATATGTAGTTGCTCAATAAAATCTCACAAGTGTATGGGATCGTTGACAAGTAATACGTAGTGAGCTACAAATATATGACCCAAGAGGAATAACTTTCAATTTTAATATACTAGTGTTTACCCAGTTCAATCTATTGTAACACAAAAAATGATTTGGTGGTTGTGATTATTCTAACTAAAAAAGCTGTAAAGATGAGTGTATTGGATTTTCGATTCCACTTATTGATGTCCAGTTCTAATTTTTGACTTAATTGATTAGTGTGGTTAATATGATTGATAATCGATTTGTATTTAATATTCTTTTTTGGGATATATCAAGCATATATTTAACACGACCGGATTATCACATGTGACAAGCACCCACTATAAATATTACTCCTAATATCTATTGCCTATGTGTTCAAGATGAGCGTTCCATTTATTGTGAGTTTTCCAACACTGCAAATAAACAACATATTAGTCTAAATGGTGTGCAACATTCAAACAAACAACTTAATGCATTTTTAACCACAAACACCAGAAATCAACTGAAAAACGATAATTTTTGAATTCAAAACTAAAATTAATAGGTTTTTTCATCATAGAGGTGGGCGCGGGTCGGTTCGGTTCTCTTTAGAATTGGACCGAACCAAAATTTTCGGGTATCTAGTAAATGGAATCATTGGGTCCAAATATAATTATGAAACCATTCGGGTTTGGTTTGATTCGGTTCCGTACTATAATTAAATTTTTTAATATTTATAACATTATATAAATACAACTAATGACACATTCAATTGTTTTGAAATGTTAAAGACTAGTAGACTACCTTGTTCAAAAGATCACTTCGGTCAAAGCTTCGGTCGGTGGAGATCACAGTGTCGGCAGGTGATTGTATAGGTTTTCGAATGTCAGCCACGCTGTAAGAGTTGAGACAGCTTTATGCACTTTAGTGTATGTGTTTAGGATTATTTAGTGGGTTAAATCTTGTTGGGCTAAGAAATAAAACAATAAAATGGATAATTGGGACAAAAAATAAAAAAATTAGAAATAAAACAAATTATTGGGCCAAAAATTTGGATTTAGAAATTGTTAATTTGTTAGTTTGTATAAAAAAAATTAAAAAGATTCGGTTCTTATTCGATTTTTCGGTTCTTGGTCTAGAACCGAAAACTGAACCGTACCCCTCGGTTCTCAATTCAGATATCCGTTTGGGTATTTAATTTGACAAGAACCGTCGATTTGATTTGGGAGATTTGCCTAGCTCTAGTCATCCATCCAATATAAAAAGTTGTTAGCGTAGCATAGCCATTTGAAAATTGCATAAAAAATACCAAAAGGACCTGAGACAACGAATGTGGTGAAGAACTGGAAAACACCAATTCTTCTCTTTAATCTTAATCCAAAAAATGAATTTCATGATTCTTCAATGTAAAATCACCTGTTGTGCCTCAAATAATGATAAAAAGGTCTCCCCATGTTTACGATGGCCTATGCATATAGGGTACCAAAAAATTGCTTACCAAAAGTTTTCAAAACAAAACAAGGAAACAAATTTATTATTATTATTATTATTGGGAATTGAACCATGTGTATGAATGGTTCAAAGTGAGTGTACCCATAATGCACGAAATTTGGCCTCATGTAAGGTATTTTGTGACCATGCATATGCTGGGCCTGCAGGCCTATCCTTACTTATCATACAAATTTCAGGGACAAATTTGCTTTCTCACGTGTGTATTTTGATCATTTTCAACGATTTCTCATTTCGCTGACTTCTATTCAACTCTAATTGATTGTTATCTACAAACAAAATTTAAATAGAATTAAGCCAAGTTTAGGCATGTCAACGAGTCGAGCCGAAACTCGAGGCTCGGCCATATTCGAGTAAAATGGTGCAAGTTTTTTGCGAGAAAGAGCTAAGCCAAGCTTTTACTCTGCCAAAATATCTAGGTTCGACCTGAGCTTTCGGCTCAAGGCAAGCGTTTTTTTTTTTAATTTCATGACAATTATAACATTTTTTTTAAAAAAAAAGTTTTACATTTTTGAAATTTTTACGGATTATAAATTAAACAAAAGTTACAACCCTCCTTTTTTGGGGTTTTGGACTGGATACAATCAACATAGGCAGAGTGAAATTTGTACATAAATAAATTATTTCGTGTACAATTTTTCTTGAGACAAATAAGTTTAAAAACTTTCAATGTCCTTATGCTTGGATCTACTGAACTCTTCACTATACTGTCAACTTATTCTTGAATACGTAATTTCACACATTCCCAATCATTCGACCACGTAAAGTAAATGCGGTCCAATGTCATCGTAGATACAGGAGGTGTTAGTGATCACGTCCAATTTTTGATACAAAAATTGGCAAATTCCTATATTTAAGAAATGTTCATGAAATGTCGAAAAAGCATTGTAAAACAAGTAAAGATGCTGGGTAATAAATACATTCCTTTGTAGCATTGACAAAGGTTTTAAAAATTTTCTTCACACAAAATGCAATAGACCATTCCAATCTTCCAAATTATATTCGGGTCCATATGTATTCCTACTATTATAATATAGTGAAATAACTTTATTATAATTTTCACAGGAATGCTACATAAGCCATACTCTGCACAAACTATTAAATGATTGCTTTCTTGTTGGTGACAGCAATAAAATTTATTAGTTGTCTAATTTTTTCTGAAGACAATTTTATATGTTCTAATCTATCTTTTCAATCAAATTGTAAATATGGCATACACAAAGTTGATTAAAAAACTTTTAAATGCAAGAGGGTTAAGATGATTAATAAATTTATCAATAACAAGTTTATTTACACTAACATTATCAAAAGTAAAATTTTAAACCATTTCTTGCATACCAAATTCTTGTATAATATCTTTTAAAATCATGAATATATTAGTTGCATTATGAGAATATTCTACACATCTGAATGCAATAATCCTTTTATACAGAAGTCATAGGTGATTAATGTAGTGAGTCGTAGTAGCAATATAACCTTTTTAATTAACGTCGGTCCATAAATTAGATGTAAACGATAAAATACTATCAAAAGTTTCTAGTTGTTCAATAGCAACTTGTTTCCTTTTGTTAAATAATTTCACAGTAGCCGAACGAAGAGTATTTCGACAATAAGAAGTATAAGTGGGTGGAAGATAATTCTGCACAAGTCGGGTAAAGTATATTAAGTCTATCCTCGTAAGTGGCATGTAACGCCCCAAATTCTCGAAACCTGAAGTGTTAAAAATAATCGATCTTTCCTTGGTTCGACCCCTTTGATATTTACCAAAATATTTTGTAAATCAGAAAGTTTTTTTTTTTTGGAAACATATAAAAATATAATTGGCGACAACTAATTCATATAAACTAAGACAATTATGGCAATTTTTTTATTTTTTTTTTAAAAGCATTGGAGGCAATTCAACAAATATGGATTGAACAACAGCTGAAGAAAAGTATGTACCACATATAAAAATTTGGGGTCCCGATGATAACATTTGAAGCATGAAAATATTGCTCGAATATGCTGGACAGAAACTTGGATTCAACACGATGCAGATAACTTTAGTTCTAAATAATATTTTAAGGTAATTCCAAATGCAACTATTAGAAGACTCGTAGACCTTTCAAACGCCACTAGTTTCACTCTAAAATATGCACCGTAGCCCAATTTATACCATTTTCAATTAGAAAGATAGAATCTGAATTTTAAGTCCAGCAATAAATAAACTTCAGGCATAGTCATTCCAACATTTCCAAATTATGGTTGACATGAAATGTGTATAAAACGAGAGGAAATAGACATTTAAAAGTTTCTAAAAGTGCCATCTAGTATAAATCTCACACTTGCTTTTGTATAGGTAGTGGTGCCAAATCTTCAAGGCGTGCACTACCGCTTCTAGTTGAGATCATCTGTAGGGTAATTTTGTTCATATTGCTTTAATTGCCTCAACGCATAAGCTATCACTTTCCCATGTTGCATCAAAAGGCATCCTAAACCAAGCTTGAATACATCTGTAAATCGCAAAACCTTCCAAACCGTTGGGAATAGTCAGCACTGGCACAAATGCGAGCTTGTCCTTTAGCTTCTGAAAACTCTGCTCCCATTTCTCTAACCATACAAACTTAGTACCCTTCTAAGCCAATAGTGTTATAGGACTCGCTATCTTGGAAATTCCTTCTATAAATCGTCGATAATAATGGCTAAACCTAGAAAACTCTGCACTTCTCCAAAAATTTGTAGTTTTCAGCCAATTGGTCACAACCTCAACTTTGGATTGATCCACTTCAATTCCTCGTGTTGAAAGAGTAATGCCTAGAAATCCGACTCAGTCTAGCAGAAATTCATATTTCTTGAATTTGGCATATAACTTTTCCTCACGCAGTGTTTTTAAAACTATCCTCAGATGCTCTTCATGTTGATGAGAATCTCTTGAGTATATCAATATGCCATCAATAAATACGATGACAAACATGTCCAAATACCGATAGAACACTCTATTCATCAAGGTCATAAACACTACAGGGGCATTTGCCTTGCCAAAGGGTATCTTTAAACTCATAATGCCCATATCGGGTCCTAAAGTTTAGAAGATACGTTACCCTTCTAAACATTGGAAAATATATGTGATGTTTCAATTTTATCTGAAATCACGTTGTTCGACTACTGAACTTGTTTTTCTCTTTTTACAGATGTATTTTGACATCAAGGTGGAGGTTTGTTGGGTATTTTTGTACCAAATAAACTGAAGGTGGTGCTGAATTTATTGAATTGGATTAAATTCGTATGGTTTTGTTTGGAACCCATTATTGAGACTACTATTATTAGTCGACCCAAATCACATTGCTAGCCCACAAAAGAAATTGGACCCATATATTTGACCTAGAGTGTATACTATATATACTTCTGTCCCTTTGTCCTGTGCTCTCTACACATAACACACTATTGAACTTTAGCCTCCTTTTGTGAGAGAAACCTAAAGCTACACTCTCCCTCTTTACTATTCCTATCGGAACTTGGCCTTTTGTGAGACCTGTTCCCTTTCTCCTCTGCCAGTATCTTGCCCAAAAACTTGGCTTTCGTGATTTCATGGCTATTTTTCCCATAGCTTTGAATGGGTTTCTTGGTTCCTTCTCATAGTGTTGCTTTTTGTGTTTTGGGTCTCAAATTTGAGTCCTATAAAAATCCATTTTGATGCCAATCTTTTTTGAAATTGATAGGGAAGTGTTAATCTTCATTCATAGCTTATTATTCTATTATTGCTAACTAATTTGGAAATTATTTTGTGTTTGTTTGATTGGTTGAAGGTTTTATTAACTCCACAAGGATAAAGAGCACAATATTTGTCTAGGAAATGCTTTGCATAGTGCCTTGATGGTAGCATTCGTTTCCCAAGTGCTATCTATTATTAATAAATTTTCATTTCACGATACTGCATCACTTATTTAAGACAATTCATTTTTGCTAGCACTGAAATTCACCATGAAGCGATCGTTGGGAATCAGTTTGTTATTAGGCTCCAACCATATATAAAGATGTTTAAGAAAGCAAATCACGCGAATTGCAAGCAAATAAAAAAGTTACCAACAAATTATGAAATTGGATATCTTGAAGATTAAAACCATTCATAAAATAAATAATGAATTATATTTATATAAAGATTTAATTGTTTCCTATTAAAATTTTCATGCCTCTCTTTATTCCACATTATGCTTATTTATAAATTTCTAGTGGGGTTATGGGGTGAGTAAGTTCTTTTTGTTAGAACATGACAAGGCACTGACTAGTGAACTTCTAACTAAATCCATTAGCTTTTTAAGTTTTATTCAACAGCCTACGTATTCTACATTCATGAATAGTGAAGTCATGTTTTACCCTCTTGATCACGTTTTAATTGATAATGATTTTTTTTTATGTGAAATATATGGTGAAGTTTATTGCAAGTCTTTTTACTTGCTGTTTATGCCAAGGTTGTTTATAAGACTTCGTGTTGCAAGTGATCACTAGACTTATCTTGAGTTCACACATGATCTGATTGATTGAGAAAAAATGCTCGTTGTTGTTGGCTTAAGCTTTAACAATTCATTGTAATAAGAGAGCCCATGGATTTGTTTGATGAAGGCTTGGCTTCTTGATGAACTGATTTTGAGTAACAATGAGATTGTATGATCAAACAAAATAGTCCTTGAATTTTGACTTCAACTATATTAAGCAGCAAACTTTTGGACTTAAAAGGATTTTAATATTAAAACTTCCAAGGTTAATCAACACTAATGTTAACTAATGCATTATCAAATGAAAAAGGCTTCTTCATAATTGTAACTGTCAAATATGTCTTCCAATGTGCATGTATAAATAATTGCTTCCGAGCAACATACATGAATGCCCCTTTACATATTTAATGGTCAAGATTACTTTGTGTTTGAATTATCAAGATTAAAATTGTCGATATCCAACTACTAGGATCCGTTTTCAAAAATTATAAATATGGTGTCGTGCCATTAGCATTTCTGTAGTTTCCATTTACAGCATTAAGAGTACATTTGAATTATTAATTTTAGAATGCTAAAAAAATTTAGTGTCTTTGATTTTTCGGAATAACAATTCGATACAGTGTTTTTTCAAGACGATTCTAACAATAGGTCTATTTTGTTTAGGGATGTATTCTATCAACATCATAATCATCTTTGCTAATTCCATTGTGCCCCTCTTGTTGTGCATCTAATAGTGGTTCTGATATTTGGGACTGGAATGATTCTCTCGCTGCAGCAATGGTAGTAAACATCTAATATTGAAAAAGAGGCATAAGAGGCTGACCAATTAGTAGCAATACCTTGGGATTACATTTGACATGTTTTTGGAATTTTCATTTATATACATCCGAGAGAAATCACAGAGAATGAAGAGGTGTTCATGTACGTTGATTGTTGCTTCATAGGCTACCAAAGAATCACACTCCATTTCACCAAACTTGATTTGTCAAAAACTCTTTCGATTGTCACTGGCCGACGAGCAAGAATGATATTTTGGATAGATATCCTCTTTCGAGTGGTTCTCAAATATGTGACCTCAGAAGTCAACAAAGAGACGGTATCATACTTTTTAAGTATTTTCATTCATATTGTGCAGCAACCTCAAAGGTCGCCACCCCGTTTTAGTTTCATAATGTTTTAGTTTCATTTGAATGTAACCTTTGTTGATGAGAGGCAAACTAAATTTGAATGCAACTATATAACTTGATGATAGGCAAATTGAATTTTTCTTAAATAGAAAATTCTTTATCGATAAAATTTCCTTTAATTTTCACCATGCCAAGGGTTCCTTAGAGTTTCACCACTTTCGAGTACAAGTTTATAAGTTCCTGGTTTTATTACTTCAATTACAGTTGACGACCCCTTCAGAAATTGGACCCAAAGAACCTATCCCTATTTCTTTGTTTGCAAACGAAGATTTTCTTGAATTCTAGGTAGCTTATTATAGAGATTTTTCTGTGAATCTTGGAATTAAAATGCCTTCCCATCTTCCTTTGATATACTGCGAGCTTCATCTTAAAAAACTATCGCATTTCCTAGTGGAAAGCTAGGTTCGTGGTCATTAGTTCCTCATTTTATTTTTCATCCAGTTTCTAACTTCCTTGCTGAACATAAGCCTATCCCTTAGGTATCATAGCCTCAACTCCATAAGCTAATGAAAAGTGAGTCTCTCTTATAGTGGTCCCTATAGTGGCGGTATGACCATAAGATATACCACAATTTGTTGACCCATAATCCCTTTGTAGAATCAAGCTTTCTTTTCGGAATGTTATTTACCCCCTATCTGGGCTCCATTAATTTTTATTCCATTACATTTCATTTTTCTCTCTCCTATTTTCAACCACACAATCTTCCATAAAATAATATTACACGTAAATCGAAAACTTTTCATTCTTTTTTAACCACTCATTTTTCAAAAAAACACTATTCTACCCATTAATTTTTTCACGTAATGGGGACCAAACAGGAGCTTAAGGTTTTTTTCACTGTTTATTTGTCCATTAGCTCAAAGGTTTCCTTCCCTTGGTATTTATGAGTGTTCAAACTTGTCATTAGGCTCAGAACTAGGTAAAATATGTAGCCATTATTATTGTTATTTTTTTATTTATTTTTGGTGATAGACTACCATTAACTTGATTAACAACTAATCGTGAGTAACTTTTACTTTAGTCTTTTGGGCTTGTATTTCTTTAGATAGACAAAGTCTTGCTAACATTTCCTCAAATTTGGCTACATTGTTTGTTACTTTGAATGTAAGCCTAAGTGCACAGTTTAATTTATTACCCTTCGGGCTCGTTAGGGTTTGGAGGATATATGAAGTGGTCAGATCCTTCTTCTATTCTTTTCCCTAGTGCAGTTGGGCCATCCTGGACTTGAACAAATGTTGGCTACATTTCTTTGTATTAATTGTATCAGTAATCAGTTTATAGATAAATGGTCGTGGAGTAGTCGGTCTAGCCTTGAACCTACACAAGACATAGAGAACAAAATCATTTGGATTTGTTTCTTGAAAATATTTTCTCATTTAGGATAGATATTTTTTGTTTCCTACTCCACAACGTGCTTTCATGTCATCGCTCATTGACCTGCTTCGATTTGTCTATATGCAATCCAAGTAGGTTCATTATTTGGGACTCCAATCCAGGAGCACTACCTTTCAAAAGTTGGGTTATCTTGACGTAGGTGCAGCTCTGGCCTAGATCAACCTAAGTTAAATAAAATCTCCATCGTTCATCTTAAAACATAAAATATGAAGCTTCTTTCGTAAGTCCCAAAACTTCTTCGTAGTGGCTTCCTTCCATGTCTAATTTCAAAGGGAACGTAAAAGTGGTTCTATTTCATTATATTCCATATGTATCCCAAAAGATACATTAGATAATGTACTATTTAATAGGTTCTAAGCCATTTTTTTATGATCAGTCCATAATTCGAAGTGTTTTTCTTGTATATTCTTGATAAACCAACATTTATATATAGATGTAGGAGGATCTGTTTGGGAATTAAAAAGCCCTACTCGAGTTAGCAGGAGATTTGCAAGATAGACATTATCGAATAGCGTCTTTTGATGAGAGATATGAACAAGAAGCTTCAAGAAAACTAGTGTTTTTTGAAAGTAAGCAAACAGTGAATCATGGATATTTGAACTCCGAGTATCCAAGAAAAAGCAAAAATATTTGATGGAAGGACGGGGAATTGTTCGTTAGATTGAGAAAAATAAAGATATTTATATAGATTATTCTAATTTCTATGCCCCCGTTTAAGCCCCATTATTTCTCATTACATTAAATTAAAATTTTCTCTCTCCTACTTTTAACCACACAATATTCAATAAAATAATATTACACGTAAATCAAAAAATTTTCAGCCACTCATTTTTCAAAAAAATTATATTCATCTCATTATAATCTATAAATAATGGGGCTCGAACGGGGGCTATATATACTGAACTATTCCAATTACATTATTTTATTCCATTTTTTAAATTTTCTTTGAGTGTCTTCGAAAGAAAGAAACTTCATAGAAGTAAAAAAAATGAAGAAATGCATATGCCTAGCTACTTTTTTCTATGGATAAAAAAAAAAAGGCTCTAATTGATATAGAGGAAGCATTGTAAAGCTTGCACCTCTCAAGTGCCCCAACTAATTCCACCATAAAGGTCGATGATAGACAATAACTCCTACCCAAATATTAATCTTAACAGAACAAGTTATAATGCTTTAAGATTAGAGAAATGGCAAATATTAAAGAAAAGAAATGTCTTTGGGATATGATCCTACACCACTGCTCAAGACTTTTAGACGATTGCTTATTCATAGGCTATTACAAGTTCAATACAGGCCACTATGGTGAATAATCTGGGGTTCCTCGAACAATGTGATATCTTATATTGGGTAAATCCTTAACCCAAAAGAGGAAAGACCCCGCAAGTCTAATCATACCATTCCCTTCACCTTCAACAAGCAAAGATTTATTTCAAAAATTTTCCTGAATCGCGTGTCTTTCTCGTAAGACTAAGAGAAATAATAAAAAAAAATCAAATCACACCATCTCTATAATAGGTAAATGCCTCTTTTTCTCTTGAAGTTGTCTTTCAACTAGAATCCTTTTTTTTCAGATCTAGTTCCTCCACCACTGCGAATCCCAATTAGATTCTCAAGCATGCTACACTTTTTTCATTATTGAAAGAACCCAAGTACTCTTTTCAGATTCGAAAAAAATTCTCAAAAATCTTTTTTCCTTTTGAAGATACAAGAACTTTTGATTATTCAAAAGCACCATCTAGTTAGGAAATCATTTCACTCTTGTCCTGAGCGTTGGAGAGCTAGATTTGCCTCAATTATTTGTCTCTTTCCTTCAGCTTTTCTCAAATTAGCTTCAGCTCACGTGGCATTGCTCCTGACCTTTTCACCCATTGCCGAAAAATTTCCACTATTGCCTCCCGTAGGAGTCCGTGTCTCAGTCCTAGTGTGACTAATCATCCTCTCGGACCAGTTACTAATCATTGCCTTGGACTATTGGCTCACCAACTAGCTAATCAAACGCAAGCTCTTCCTTGGGCGGATTCCTCCTTTTGTTCATCAACCTATGGAGTATTCGATGAAAGTTGTATGTACAGCTCGGAGGGAGATCTTTCATATCTTTCGAGATCCATCCTACAATATAGGTTAAAAAGCCAAAATAAGTGACTTTAGCCCTTATAAAAAGAAAATAAATTCTTGAACCCCTTTGATGCTCATGTCACGTCAAGGTACTACAGAAGATCAACTAGTAGAATCCAATCCAACTCATTGTAATAAATTTGTTAACGTTAACCGTGATGGAGAATGCCAATAGTTAGGATTCAATAAAAAAAGACATAGAATCCACTAATGGGGGATGGGAGGCGAGAAGTCCTTGTGGTATCTCAATATTGATGATAACGATGATATTGATGATAGTGAAAGTATTGATGCTAGTGGCGATATCAATCGTGGACCCTTTACTTCATTTAATCAATGTTATTGGTAACTTATAAAGTTCACACAACACTCTTTGGCTCTACCCATGAATTACCTAGTAATATTTCTTTCGCAATGAGATCCACCTCAAACCCACTTCAATAACCCCACCTTTGATATACGCTTGTAGTGCTCCTGGATCAGAATCCCAAATAATGAACTGGAGCACATGGAGCCATCTCCTTAATCATATTTTGAAAAAGATGGTAGGCTGGCTAATATTTCTATGAATTAATGAAAGAGCCCAAGGCAAAAAAATGCTATTTGGTCTTTGAAACAATTCAGATCATTTTGATAACAATAAAGTTTGATTCATTTTACTAAGAAGGTCTATGGTTCGAGTCCATATAGCCATAGAGCCCTATAAAATAAAATGAAAATTCAAAATAGAAAATCAAGAGAAATCGTGGATATCTTATCAAAACTCCACATAACTTTCAAAGATCATTGTCAATTTCAAAAATCTGATTTTCAATATGTTACTTATAGAGTATCCACTGCATCAAACTCAAACTTGATCTCTTTCCATACCTCACATGTAGCAGCTAGTTTAGGACTCCATTTTCTAGCCTCACAGATAATTACATTACCCTTAGAAGCAAGATCACATCATTCATTACGAGCTTTTACACATGCTTCTGGAGGTACTCGATTAGCTAAGGCACTTGGCGCATTATCCCAAGGGTGCCCTAAAGCTACTCCATCGAACTATAGTACAAAATCATCTCTAAAGATCTCGGTCAGAGCAGGCATATGCCAAAAGTTAATACCCTCTAGAGTCATGGGTCCAATATTTGGTAGAGAGACCAATCTTGAGTGAAATGAATACTGCAACTTCTATCTTTTCGAATTGGCTATTTTGGCATTAATTGCTACTTCATCAATCTTATTGAATAGTGTACCTGATGTCTTTGCTTCTCCTGATGGTTGGTCAAGTAACAAAATTGTTGTATTTTTCGACACATCATTATGGATTGGGTTAGTCTTTCTTGAGGGTAAAGAAATTCTCTCATCTCTTGAACCTATTCGTCCCACAAGTGGCTAAATATTTATTCCATAAGGGCTTATTTGACTTAATTGTGCCATGTAATAATTTAAAAAGCGTACTGAGTAGTTTATTTGTAGCAAACAAGTAGTTAGTTTATAAGAATCAAAGTAATAGTTCGAGTAAGTCTTGAATGTGCCCCTTGAAATCTTGATGCAAATAAACGAATTTTTGTTCTATGTCCCTGACCTAAATGCATTTAATTCTGGTTGTTGAATAAATGTCACTTCGACGAATAACTAATTGATTTCCTTTCTTTTAGTTATTAGATTGACTATTTCCTACTTTTGAGTGCCAAACAAAGATTCAACTTACAAGGATTCAAATGTTTGTTAAAACTATTTTAAATGGATAAAGGTTCCTTTTTAGACATCACTAAAATATATTTTTTTATTGTCCCATAACTGATTTCAAATAGATAAATAGATCACAGAAAAGAAGAAAGAAATTCCTCAAAATCTTGTTCGTTTGCAACAAAATAATTTCTTTGTGCGTTGGTCAAAAAAATAAAACATTTATAGTATGATGGGACATTCAATGCATTATGGACATATAATCATTACACTTTCCACCCTTAGAAAGAAAAAAACTTAAATCAAAATGCTTAATAGCATGATGATACGTTTACACAAAATTTCAAACCCAATAATTTGATTTATGGACAGCATCATTGTGGTAAAGGTCATAATGCTAGAGGAATCATTACCTCACTTAGCATAGCAGAATGTACTAGGATGTATGTGCGACTTGTTTAGATCATGAGCATTCAAAATGATTGCAATTCTACCACTATTATGATATTAAATATTCCAATTTGAGAAAAATAAAAGGATTCGGCATTGTGGATCCAAAACAACAATAGAAACATTTGAGTCTTCAATTTGGATTTAGTCTTAGATTTTGTATTTCAAATCTTGTATATCCAGAGAAATATGTATTTAGCCACGAGGACCTTTTATCATGACTTCTACTCGTCGCATACCTTGATCTACTACTGTACGAATAACATTTGCTGTTGCAGTTTGAGAGACAAAGGGTGTCCCTCTTCTCACATCCTAGAATCCACAAGTACCTTTTGAGGACCAAGAAACTAAATATCTCTTTCTGTTGACAAAGCAAGAAGAGTAATTGATCAAATTCATAGATGCTCCTATGAGGAAACACTTATGATACTTCTTAGCTCCTGTTTGATACCGAAATAGGTTAGGATTAAAAAAGAACAGGCCCCATAGTATGAACTAATAACCTGTCATCACTTTGTAATTGCTTTTTTATTTTCCAATTATTTCTTCAATTAGGAAAACCAAAGAAAATAAGCCCCCATTTGACCCCCATTACCTGAAAATGGAAATGGGGGAATAGTACTTTTTAGAAAAATGAGTGGTTGAAAAAAAAGAAAAAATTTTCAATTTACGTGTAATATTATTTTATGGAAGATTGTGTGGTTGAAACTGGGAGAAAGAGAAATTGAATGTAATGTAATTGAATTTAATGGGGATCAAACGGGGGCTAAATAAGAATTCCAGGTAGGAATTGTATAGACAATCATTGTGGGTAAAATGATAGATGCATGGGACCAAGTTACTATTTTTTCCTTTTCTGCTTTTTTATTAAGCTTATCAATTTTTTTTATCCTTTACATGTTTTTGAGGGGCCAATCACTAGGTCAAGAAAAAATATTGCCAAGAAGTCATGCCCTTGTTTAAGAAACTTGAGCTAAGAGTTTAAGCTCAAAGCAAGACACCAAGTTTCACAATAAGCATGAACGAAAGAGGACCAACATTGCATTTTATTCAAACTAAGGTGGAAGAAATTAAGCAGGGAACCTTGCTCGAATGTTGCAAATCTTTGATTCAAACAATAATGAGCCTTTGTATCTTGATGACAAATCAGGGTAGTCGAGTTGTTTTGAAATGCAAGGAAATGTAGTGGATCAATTAGAAGAGAAAATCATAAACCAATTTGAAGGAATAAGAAGGATGTACATGCATAAATTGAGCTCGGTTGTGGGATTCTCATATGTGTACATCAAACTTTTAGGGTCAAATTCCATTGTTCAGGGTTCCATTTTAGCTTTTTTTGGGTTTGAATTACGTTAATGGCTTTTTCGTTATTTTTGCAATATTTTGGTTTTATTCAGGTTCGTTTTATAGTTTTCTAGTGTATTTGTGTTTGTCCTTAGATTTACGATGTCATTTAGACTTGGATTTTTGAATATACCTATATATAAGCGTTAATCATTATACAAAGAACAATGACATTATTTGAGAGAGAAATTGTAAAGTTAGATTTTCGCTTTCAATCTTCTTCTCAATTGAGCAATCCGGAACTTGTCAAGGTTATTCATCTGATTTTAGTTTTCTTGGGATCGTTGATAATCTTGTGTGGGTTTCAAGGTACATCCACAATGGATTTACATCAGTCAGTATCGAAGCTTTGGCTCTAGAGTTAGTTTTTGTCTCTACCGTGCTTTTTGTTTTCTGGTTCTAATTTCTCTGTCTTTTTCGTTGAGTCTTCATCACATTGTTTAAGTAATGCACATCCAAAATCACACCAAAAATATTCAAAAACTTATCGTGCACCAGCATAATTTTATTATTATTTTTTTCTTTTTCTCCTAGTTTCTTGCCTTATGATTGATATCTTTCATTAAGTTATCAGCAGACAATTATTTTTTTTCAAAAGCAACAAAAATTCAAGAAAAGCATAGTTGACCTATTCTTGGAATTCTTATGGTGTTATTTTGTATTGATAATAATTCTAGCAACCCGAGGCATAACCAAATAAGGTATTTCTTGATGAGAGTCTGTTAGTCTAACACATGTCCATCCAACCACCTCCATCCAGCATGCTAAGTTTTACACAAAATTTGTACATTAAGAGGGATGAATATAACGAATTATACTCAATGAGATGCTTGCTACTCCACATTTAGTCCAAACATTATGCACAAATAATGAGAACTATCACACCATGAAAAAAATAAATCTAGCATGCAAAATAACATTAAAGCTAACTAATACCCAAAGATACACCTTAAAATGTGTCGTGATTCCTCCTAAATGAGCCCTGAACTGAAGTAATTAAATTCATACATAACAACATATTTAAGAAGATGTGGCAAAACTACTAATAGCACTGAGAACATCACATTTCGTAGATGAATGTGGAGAACAAAATTGTGGAAAACGAGATCTTTTTTGGATTGAGATAGCAAAGCAATGTCATGCCTTATAGTAGTTTAGTTTGAAGTTTTCTATTTGGTTTACAACTTTGAGTTAACTCTGTCAACTAAAAAGTGATTAGTTTTAAATTTAAATTAGTATTAGGTTATGTTAATGATAATAATAATTGATAAATATTAAAAGTCTTTTACTAGAATTGAACAACTAGCATTTTTTTTTTTTTTGCATATAATCAAATATTAGCTACAGTTTAAATCCATTTAGATAATAGACCACGATTTCTATTCGTATAAGGTATTTGTATACACATGTATCCTAGTGAAAATGGAGTTCTAATATGTTATAATAACTGAGTTGAATGGGACAATATTAAATTATTTATATAACATAAGTAAAATAAGATCAGATTTGGTTATCACTAATTAGCAAAATAAAATAAGATAATCCTATTTTTGAACTAAGAACGGCTGCCGAAACAGTATATGTTAAGGTTATAATCATATAAAATTTATTTTGCATCTTGATTCTTCTATCGACTCCATCTTACATTGAATTTCTCCAAAACTATTTGATGCGGACATCATCCCATCCCCATTCCATTTTATCTTTCATTTATTTTGGTCTTATGTATTTTAGTTACTTATTTTGGGCTTATGTCTCATTGGGCTTGTATATGGGTTTGGCCCAAACCCAAGTTATTATTTTGTTATTTATGTTATTGTAATTGAGATTGAAATGTAGTTTATGAATGAATTAAATTGTGTTTTGCCTCCAACGTGTTCTCCCTCCCCTAGTTTCTTCCCCTCTCTTCTTCTTCTCTGAATCTGGTTATCTCTATTTCTTCTACTCCACTTATCTTCTTCTATGGCATCTAATATGCTTCTTCTGCTGGTTATTTCAACTTTCTTATCTTCTAATGTTTTAAATTCCAAAGTTCTCAACTATCCTACATCAAATCTTGGTATCAAAGCCAAACCTGGGTGTTGGTTAACTACATCAACCTCTTACCATCAGTTTTGTGAGTTAGTAAGCTGTTCATTAACTTAAAGCTTGTCCCGAAATTTTATGATGTCATCTTCACAAATTGACCACCATCTGCAGTCGTATAGTCTCACCCAAAACCTATTTTCCTTCAATTTCATATTTGGAAGAGATTTGAAATTTTGATACAAAATGATTTTCAGACAGCTACTTCAAATCCCCGATTGCACCACCATCTTCCTTTACAACCCACTATCCACACCTCAAGCCCAATGATAGTAACCGCCAATAACCTCATAGTAACTGTCAGATCCCAATACAACACAAAATACACCATCCCAGCAACCTAACACCACCACAACATCCACTCACAAAAAAAAAAAAATAACCACCCACGATCATTAAATTCACCAACCCATTACAAACTATACATCAATCTCCTGCAACCTCTAATTATCCAATACCTTTCAGTAAGCCACAGATAAATCATCTCCTCTGCTCTAATCTCGCAAACTCTACTCCAGAACCTGCTTCGGCTACCGCTGGCAACCCTCAAATTGTCGGCATCCCACACAATCGGTCCAACTCCATTACAGATTCCACAAAATCGATAACCAAACCAACACTTGTCACTCATCACAACCCTGGCAGCCAGTCACTGCTCACAGTGTCGGCTCACCAGAATCACTGCAGACCGTAATTGTACAGTTGCGAATTCCAGCTTCCTCGCGACTGCTACTCCAGATCGAGACCCACGTAGCTCCATCCACAGAGAATCCACACTGTAGTGATGCCAACGACGGACGACACCCGCTTCAGGTTCCGTCACCTCCGGTATCGAGCAACTCGCGTCGCCCGAAGCTTCCACCTCGCGATCATTGCCCCCAAATGCAGATTTTGTTTGGGCTGTAGTCGATAGTCCTTGCTTTTATTTTAATTCTTATGTCTTGGGCTCAATTGTTATGTATATAGTAGACTAATCGATAGTTCAGGGCCTCTTGTTAGTGTTTGGGCCTTGCTTTGTATACTTTTGCTTATTTAATTTTGTAAGTGAAAAAAAAAAGAAAGAAAAGAAAAGAAAAGACAGAAAAGCGTTATTAAAAAAAAAAAAGAGTTATTTTTCAAACATCTTTTCAGGTACCTCATTCATTCAAGTTGATTGGACGCGACTTCTTCAAACGAATGAAAGGAAAGTCCTTATTTTAATTCATCCTCAGTTATATTGTTGTTTATCTTGAATTGCATCGATTAACTTTTGTGCTGCAATCTTTATATAAAAACATTCACGTGATTAAACTCTTAAACATACTAACTCTTAGTTTTGCTATATTTTCACTTTTTCCATATTTATATTAACCGCTTCCGCCATATTTATTGTACATGTTTAAGTTGTTGACTAGTGTTTGACCCTCGCTTCATTATTTTACATAGATCAACAGTATCAACTTGACATATTTGAATTTTCATAATCCCAAAAAAAGAAAAAAAAAGGATGCTGAAGTTGTTATTTTCCATTTCTTGAACTAGTTGTTTGTTGATCTCGTCATTTACTGCATTCAGTTAGTGTTACATTGCATGCATTTGCGTAGTGGTTGTTTTGTCATACCAAATTCCAATACTGTGATCATGGACCCATCTCAATTTGATGCCCTTACTTGACAATTAGCTCAACTACAAGCTCAATTAACAACCGTCCAAACCGAGGTGACTACTACTCGTGAGGAGAGTAGAGAACTAGCTGCTAGGGTGAACAATCTAGAACAAACCTCCCCCTCAACCGACACTAATAACTCTGAAGTGTCTCATAACATACCTATCATCGTTGACATGGTGGTCGACAGCGTGTTCGTCGTGAACGAAGGAATGGGGAATAGGAGCACAATCATGAACGAGACCATGACCCTTATGGAACTCATTCACCTCCTCGCTATGAGGAGTGTTACTTTCGAAACATCAAATTAGAAGCTCCTATTTTCGATGGCCGTTTAGATCCTAGAGTTTTTACATAGTGGGTTAGAGACATGGATCGCTTCTTTTCGTGGTATGGAGTACCAGAGGATCGAAGAGTTCAATTTGCCAGTTTGAAATTAACTGGTACTGCCCAACTCTTTTGGGAAAGCGTTGAGGACCTTCTTGAAAGGCGTCATGCACCTCCCGTTGGAGGTTGGGGGGAAATGAAGCGCCGCCTTCAAGAGAAGTATTTGCCCCACTCTTATAGAAGCAATTTGTTGGACCAATGGAATACCCTCACACAAGGAAATCGTCCAGTGACTGACTATGTTACTCAATTTGATGAGTTCCGAATGCGATGCCACATCGTCGAGGATGAAGCTCTGACTTTAAGTAGGTTCAGACAGGGCCTACGAGACGATCTTCTGCGTGAGCTTGTCCTGCGAGGTGTCACTACTCTCGATCATGCTTATTCCTTGGTTCGAGATTACGAGTCGATTACTAAGACTTCGTATGGAAGGCGTAGTGATAACCGTCCATCTATCTCATCAGCACCTCCTCCTCCAACCAAATCTCTCCTAGGACCTCCACCGTCTAACACACTCCCTGCTTTAGACAATAAGGGTAAAGCTCCTGAAACTTCAAGAACTTCTTCTCGTTTGCAATGCTTCAATTGTAAAGGCTTCGGCCATATCTCCTCTAGATGTCTGAGCCGAGCTTTAGTTATTGATGAGCGAAAGGATGTTGTTGATGAACCCTTAGAAGATCAAATCTTTGAACCTGACTTTGAAGAGTTTGACGATTTGGGTGACAATGAGGATACCTTCTTAGGTTGCCTTCGTACCCTTCTCGTAGGTCTAGGTCCTACTTCTCTAGTCCCCGATACCTCTCAGTTGAGTGTTGTACGATGTACCCTTACCCAACCTAAGGATGTCGATGATTGGCACCGCCATGCCATTTTTCATACTTACATTAAGATCAACGATAAGGGTTGTAAGATTATTATTGACAGTGGGAGTTGTATTAACGCCGTCTCTGTGACCATAGCATCCCGTCTTGGTTTGAAATCAGTCCCGCACCCCCAACCGTACAGTGTCTCTTGGATTGACACTTCTTCTATAGCTGTGAAAGAGTGTTGTTTGGTGCCTATCCAGTTCCTCGAGTATAGGGATCATATATAGTGTGACGTCATCCCTATGGATGTCGGACATGTTATTCTTGGTCGACCTTGGTTGTTCGATCTGGATGTAACTATCCATGGACGATCAAATTCATGTTCCTTTATATTTAATGGGAAGAAGATCCATCTTAATCCTTTACCACCAAAATTTGTTGACTTACACCAAACCAAAAAGGTTGGCGAGAGGAAAGGATTACATGTGATTAGCCCAACAGAATTTGAACGGACAATCGTAAATGACTCAATCGTATTTGCTGTGTTTGTTATGGAAGTCCCGTCCGATTCACCACTAGCAACCCCTACTGAAGCCCAATCCCTCCTTCAAGAATTTAAGGATGTATTTCCTAACGATCTGGTTCCAGGTTCGTCTCTCCCAAATTTGCCTCACTATAGAATGAATCCTACTGAACATGCCGAGCTCCAGAGACAAGTGGGTGAACTCCTCCACAAAGGCTTCATCCGTGAAAGCTTAAGCCCTTGTGCAGTTCTTGCCCTTCTCACACCTAAGAAGGATGGTTCTTGGAGGATGTACGTTGATAGTCGTGCTATCAATAAGATTACTGTCAAGTATCGTTTTCCCATCCCTCAACTTGATGATATGCTAGATATGATGGCCAGTGCCACAATCTTTTCCAAAATCGATTTGAAGAGCGGGTATCATCAGATTCGGATCCGCCCAGGAGACGAGTGGAAAATTGCATTTAAAACGAAAGATGGCCTATACGAATGGTTAGTAATGCCTTTTGAACTAACCAATGCTCCAAGTACTTTTATGAGGGTGATGACACAGGCCCTTCGGCCATTCATGGGCAAATTCATTGTCGTATACTTTGATGACATCCTTGTGTACAGCAAAACAAGGGAACAACATCGATATCATCTCATGCAAGTTTGCTCTACATTGCGTGCAACAAGCTTGTATGCCAATGTGAAGAAATGTTCTTTCTTCATGGATACAATTGTGTTTCTCGGATTTGTTGTTTCCGCTACGGGAGTATCTCTTGATCCTACAAAGATTCGGGCAATTGTTGAGTGGCTAGATCCCAAGAATATACATGATGTTAGGAGTTTTCATGGTTTAGCTACCTTTTATCGTCGTTTCATCAAGGGATTTAGTACGATTATGGCTCCTATCACAGAGTGTATGAAGAGAGGAGAATTTCATTGGATGCAGGAAGCGGCTAAGGCCTTTCAGTTAATCAAAAGGCGAATGACAGAGGCTCCTGTCATGCGACTCCCAGATTTTTCCAAAGTTTTTGAGGTCGAATGTGATGCGTCAGGAGTAGGAATCGGTGGAGTCTTGAGTCAAGAACGTCATCCTATTGCTTATTTTAGTGAGAAATTAAATGATGCCAAGCAACGGTACTCGACTTATGATAAGGAGTTGTATGTAGTTGTACAAGCCTTACGCTATTGGCGTCATTACTTATTACCCCACGAATTTGTCCTCTTTTCTGACCATGAGGCCCTTCGTTTCCTTAATTCCTAGAGAAGATTGAATTCTAGGCATGGTCGCTGGATCGAATATTTGCAAGCCTATTCTTTTATCTTAAAAGCATAAGAAGGGTGTTGAAAATCGAGCTGCTGACACTTTAAGTCGTCACATCTCCTTGTTGTCCGTCATGAGTGTTAAGGTTCTAGTGTTTGAAAGAATTAAGGAAGAGTACGAGTCATGTCCCGATTTCAGGGACAATTTTTCTTGCTTTGCTAAATGGGGAGTTGGACACCACTGATGGTTTCCGTTTGGAGGAGGGCTATCTTTTTAGATCCAATAAGTTGTGCATCCCAAGTACTTCAGTGCAAGACTTTATAGTGTGGGAAAGTCATGCTGGTGGATTGGCTGGACATTTTGGGCGTGATAAGACCATAGAGAAAATTGAACGTCAATTTTATTGGCCCAGTTTAAAGACCGACGTGGCCAAGATTGTCAGCACATGTAACACCTGTCAACGATCTAAGCACAAAAGGCAAAACACAGGCCTCTACACTCCTCTCCCTGTCCCTAGTTGTCCTTGGCAAGACATTTTAGCTTTTTTTGGGTTTGAATTACTTTAATGGCTTTTTCATTATTTTTGCAATAATTTGGTTTTATTCAAGTTCGTTTTATAGTTTTCTAGTGTATTTGTGTTTGTCTTTAGATTTACGATGTCATTTAGACTTGGATTTTTGAATATACCTATATATAAGCGTTAATTGTTATACAAAGAATAATGACATTATTTGAGAGAGAAATTGTAAAGTTAGATTTTCGCTTTCAATCTTCTTCTTAATTGAGCTATCCGGAACTTGTCAAGGTTATTCATCTGATTTTTGTTTTCTTGGGATCGTTGATAATCTTGTGTGGGTTTAAGGGTACATCCACAATGGATTTACATTAGTCAGTATCGAAGCTTTGGCTCTAGAGTTACTTTTTGTCTCTATCGTGCTTTTTGTTTTCTGGTTCTAACTTCTCCGTCTTTTTCGTTGAGTCTTCATCACATTGTTTAAGTAGCACATCCAAAATCGCACCAAAAAATTCAAAAACTTGTCGTGCTAGCATAATTTTATTGTTTTTTCTTTTTCTCCTGGTTTCTTGCCTTATGATTGATATCTTTCATTAAGTTATCAGCAGACAATTATTTTTTTTCAAAAGCAACAAAAATTCAAGAAAAGCATAGTTGACCAATTCTTGGAATTCTTATGGTGTTATTTTGTAATGATAATAATTCTAGCAACCCGAGGCATAACCAAATAAGGTATTTCTTGATATGAGTCTATTAGTCCAACACATGTCCATCCAGCATGCTAAGTTTTACACAAAATTTGTACATTAAGAGGGATGAATATAACGAATTATACTCAATGAGATACTTGCTACTCCACATTTAGTCCAAACATTATGTTCAAATAATGAGAACTATCAAACCATGAAAAAAATAAATCCAGCATACAAAATAACATTAAAGCTAACTAATACCCAAAGATACACCTTAAAATGTGTCGTGATTCCTCCTAAATGAGCCCTGAACTGAAGTAATTAAATTCATACATAACATCATATTTGAGAAGATGTGGCATTAGCACTGAGAACATCACATTTCGTAGATGAATGTGGAGAACAAAATTGTAGAAAACGAGATTCTTTTCTGGACTGAGATAGCAAAGCCATGCCTTATAGTAGTTTAGTTTGAAGTTTTCTAACGGGTTTAGGACTTTGAGTTAACTCTGTCAACTAAAAAGTGATTAGTTTTAAATTTAAATTAGAATTAGGTTATGTTAATGATAATAATAATTGATAAATATTAAAAGTCTTTTACTAGAATTGAACAACTAGTTTTTTTTTTTTTTTTGCATATAATCAAATATTAGCTACAATTTAAATCCATTTAGATAATAGACCACGATTTCTATTCGTATAAGGTATTTGTATATCTACTCATGTATCCTAGTGAAAATGGAGTTCTGATATGTTATAATAACTAAGTTGAATGGGACAATATTAAATTATTTATATAACATAAGTAAAATAAGAAAAGATTTGGTTATCACTAATTAGCAAAATAAAATAAGATAATCGTATTTCTGAACTAAAAATGGCGGCTGAAACAATATATGTTAAGGTTATAATCATATAAAATTTATTTTGCATCTTGATTCTTCTATCGACTCTATCTTACCTTGAATTTCTCCAAAATTATCTTTTCTAAATCCTAATATACATAATTGATTACCCATCTAACAAAAGAGTCCAATATTGATATAGTAATTTAGTTTAAATAAATAGCTAGTATTATTAATTATGTAGTTTTGTTAATTGGCTCTAACTCGTGTTTAATTTATCCAAAATAGCTTTTTCTTGACTCCATAATTCGCTATTTATTGTAAGCTTCAAAATGGATCCAATATTGATTGGGTTATCTAACTCCTTCAATGATTAACTATTTGGCTCAATTAATTAAACGTATAAAATTTAATACTTATTTCCAATTTGGTCCTATTCACATAGATGCAAATTAGCTATTAGGCATAACAAATTGACAGATAAATTAAATGCAACATAGCTAAAAAATTGGCGGTTGCACAACCTACCATTCTTAAAATAATTTCGTCCTAAAAAAATTATCTTAGGTTAATGCAAAGTCCATGATAATTGATTTTCATTTCATCTTCCTTTTTCGAAGTTGATTCTTCTACTCCATGATTACACTATAGCATCTTGATTAAATGAATTTCCCCATGGAAAACATTTATGTACTGTTGAGAGTTCCAGTGGAAAGGGCAGTTTATATGCAACATCTCCGACTCTTTTTGTTTTTTAGTATCTCAAATGGTCCAATGAATCTTGTTATCAATTTTCCTTCCTTTCCAAATCTATGTACTCCATTCATAGGCGCTACTTTTAGAAATACTTTGACAGTAATTCGGAACTCAAGATCTTTTCTCTCCATCAGCATAGTTTTTTTGTTTATCCTGAGCAACCTTAATTCTATCTCGAATCTTATCATAGCCCGTACTATTCAATCAGTGATCTCAAGAATTAGAATCCTTTCTTTCTCCAACCTCATCCCCATGGATAGGTGTTCTCACTTCCTACCATATAGTGAGTCATAAGGTGTCATGCCTATAGTTCCCTAAACACTATTGTTATAGGCAAATTTTATTAAGGGCAAGTGTGTTTCCCATGCTCTTAACATATCTTTGAATATCTAAATTGTCCTTTTCGATTGTCTATCAGTTTGTAGGTGATATGCAGTACTAAATTTCAGTTTCATTTCCATAGCATTTTGTAGACTTTTCTAAAATTTTATGTAACTCCCGTGTCTCTATCTAATATAATAGAAATAGGAACTCCTTGTAACCTAACTATTTCTTTGACATAAACCCGTGCATATTATTTTATGGTGAAAGTCATCTTAACCGAAAGAAAGTGGGTTGAGAGGTAAGATGATCCATTATTATCGAGATAGCATTGTTTTCTTTAGTTGATCTCGAAAATCCTACCATGAAATGGGGTAATGGAGGTATTCTAAGCAACTTTGAAGGTCTCTGATGTTTAGCTTTCACTTGTTGACAAACTACGAATCGATCTAGATATGGATGAAAACTTGATTCACTAAGTCCATAAATAAGATGGTGTATTGGTTACCAAATGGCATCACCATGAACTCGTAGTGCTTGTGCCGTGTTCTAAAGGGCGTTTCATGGATATCACAATCCTTTTATCTTGAGTTGGTGATAACCTGATCTCAAATCTATTTTTAAGAACACCTTTGCACCCTTCAATTGATCAAACAAATCCTATAGCCTTAAGAGTGGGTATTCTTTATGGTCAAACTATTAAAGGGGTGTTTGACACCCATTTTGTTGGAAAAATGAATTTTAGAATAGTAGATTGATGGGGAATGTGTGGATGAAAAGTAAAGAAAATTTTTTAATTTACGTATAACAGTATTTTAACAAAGAATGTGTGTTTAAAAAGAAGGGAGAGAAAAATGCATTTTGATAAAAATAGGAATCAAACGGGGCCTACTATCCATATAATCAATACACATCCTCTTTGACCCATCTTTCTTTTTTAACAAACAATGACAATGCACTCATGGAGATACACTAGGTCTGATGAAACCTTTATCCAATAGTTTTTGTAGTAGTGTCCTCAATCATGTAATTATTTTCGTGTCATCCTATACGGAGCTTTAGATATTAGTGCTAGTCTTGGGTTCAAGTCAGTTACAATCTCTACTTTTCTTTTGATCTCTAGCTTAAAGTCTTTAGTCATTTGATTAGTACTAATGACTTTGCCTAAAGGTGTACTAACATCTAGGATGTTATTTATTTTTACGCATTTATTTCCAATCTTATCCATAAAAATATAGAAATAAATGCGTAGTAGATATAAGGACAATAATAGGAATATCATATACTGGTAACATACCTGTTATTACGTCTGTGTTCTAATCTTCCTCTTCTCCTGTCAAAGCAAACAATCTAGCATTTCCTTTCTTAAACTGATCAACATCTCCCTCATCTAGAATTCTCTAAGGAAATGACCAATCATACAACAAATGTAGCATACCCCTTTTCCCTAAAGATACTCACCCAAGTGTCACTAGTTGCACTTGGGGCATTGAGGAAAAGTTTTGTTTGAGTCTGAAAAGCTCTTTGTCGTGACCTTGGTACTTTCTCTTTACAGAAGACTTAGCACTAGGTTGGGTTTTTTTTTTCCCAATACTAAACCTTTAGAGATTGCTTGCACTTGACGTACAATCTCTGCATAAGTAGTATATTGTTGGGCTACATTCCCTTAATCTCTGATCTTAATCCCATTTCAAACCTTTTACCCTTTGTCAACTCATTGTTTACCATATGCATAGCATATTTAGAAACTCGTTCAAGTTTTCTTTCATACTCCCCAAGTGGCAAATTCTCTTGAGTGAGTTGAAGAAAATTTACCTACTTTTGATCCTTCAATGCCTGGGAAACATATTAACCCATCAATGACTCTTCGATCTAGTTCCAAGTGAGATTACGTTGTTGTTCCATAGTTCTAGTATGTTTTTTAAACTCTCATCAATGTCTAGTATCGTTAGTCAGCATGAACTTCGCACGAGAAACCTTTTAAGTATCGTTGCAGTTCATGTGCTCGAAGATCCCTTCAAGTTTTCTCAACCACTCATCAGTTGCAAAATGATCACCTTTACCTTAAAACAATGACACTGCTTGACAATCGAGCTCATGGTGTTGGAACTGAAGCTATAGTGATGAGATTGAGCCTGCTACCTACCCAAGTCTCGCATTGCCCTTAGTAAATCTCTGGACATAGCAACTTGATTTTGTTGTCATCATTCATTTCTTTTAAATAAAAGTAATTTATCATAAGAACTATTGATTTACTACACTCTTCCTCGAGGTCTTTCTATGTTAAACCATGTATGTTGTGTGTATTATGCTAAGTCTAAAGTGCTGTGCATTTAAGTTTTAGTCATATGAGAATCGTGTTACTAAACAAAATAGTATGCTTAACGTACTTTTGAAATAAAATGATGTGTGAGAAAAAAACTCAAGGGATTATGCCCTTAAATGTTGTTTTTCCTCTTATTGAGTTAAATAACATGCAACAAAAATGGCTTCTAGGTGAGGAGATGGGTCATAAGTGGAACGCTTAAATTCAGAATTCTCCTTACAAATTTTAAGCAATGTCGACAAAACCTTTCAATTTTACAAATAAACAAATTAAGTAAAGTTAAAACAATGAGTTTTCAGTCAAAGACTAAGTACACAGATTTATTTATTTATTTTTTTTTTTATAATCAAAATTTGAAAATCTACATGAACATTTGCACTGATACCAAAATGTAATGCCCCTAATTCTAGCAACATGATGAATGCATTACTAAACATGAAATTCTTAAATTGTTTAAAAAATAAATTTTAATATAATGACATATTCAGTAAAAATTGAACAACATAAAAAGATATATTTAATTTACTAAAATATGCGAAAAATTTTGGAAACATAACAAGCAATAAAACTAGGACTAATTAAAAATTATACTGTTACTCCAAACTAATAAAATTTAACAAATAAGGTACTTTGTAACTAAAATCCATTGGTCCGGCACATCCACCCATCCACCTCCGTCCAAAATGCTAGAGAGAGAGAATGGCTACTGGGTAATTTGTTGGAGAAAATTTGGAGTGACATTTCAATGTCATGCCTTTATGTAGTATAAAGGGTAAATAGGACTTTGAGTTAACTCTATCAAATAAAACATGATTAGTTTAAAATTTGAATTAGTATTAGATTATGTTAGTAAAAATAATAATGGATATCTATTAAAGTCTCCCATTAGAATTGAATAACTAGTATTTTATGCATACTAATCAAATATTAGTTATAATCTAAATCCATTTAGATAATAGACTATAATTTCTTTCCATATCAGGTGTTCTTTATATCTACGCATGTATCGCAATGAAAATGGAGTCCTAATACGATATACTAAGTTAAATGGATTAATATTAAATTATAAGATGGATTTTTGAATTTAAAATGGTGGCCGAAATTGTATGTGGTAAGGTTATAACTATATAAAATTTCAATTGTGCTATGTGTACAACCGGGGTTGACAACCCCGGTTGACAATTAGACACATGGAGCGGAGCCCACATTGAATAAAAAAATCGTGGATCCCCCCTCTTGTCATTATCAACCTCAATTGTAGACTTGACTTGAACTTATCCAAAATATCTTTTTCTAAATCCTAATGTGGGTAATTAATTACCATCTATCAAAAGGTCCAGTATTGATGTAGTAATTTTGTTTAAATTAATGACTAATATTATTAACTAAGTAATTTTCTTAATTCCAACATTTAACTCATCAAAATTAACTTTTTCTTGAGTCCATATTTTGCTATTTATTGCAAGTTTCAAAATGGGCCCAATATTGATAGGATAATTCTAACTCCTTCAATAATTAACTATTTGGACCAATTAACTAAAAGTGTAAAATTTAATACTTATTTTCACTTTAGTCCCTCAACTCCAAGAATCGATAGATGCAAATTAACATTTAGGCATAACAATTTGACTTACCCGAAGACTTGAATAGACATAGCATTCCTATTAATTGACAAATAAATTATATGCAACACAACTATAATATTCATGGTTCTACATATTTTCAAGAAAATATTTGAGAAATATATCATCATTCGAAATCAATCTTGCTATAAAAAGGCTGTAAACAAATTTTTGGAAATATTTTCTTGGAGTTCCTGGGGTGCTTTCGTTCTTCTTTTGATCTTTCATTCTTTAGTCCTTTCTCGAGTCTCGTTATCCTACTTGTTTCTAAGTTTTTGTTGGTTATAATTTTGGAAAGATCGAATTCTTGATTGAGTTTACTTAGTTCCTTAGAGAACTTGATAAAGAATACATAGAGAGGAAAAAGGCAAGAGTGGTGAGCTTACTCCATGGAAAAAGATATAGAGTGAAACATTTGAGTGCAAAACATGTGATGTTACTTTTTCTGGTTGTTAGGATGTTTGACAAAGGATAATATGCATCTAGGGAGGGGAACAACAATTTTTAACGTTGAAAGCAATGCGACAACAATCGAAGAAGATGATGGAAGGTAAAGATTGGAGTTTGAATCCTTTTGAATTGGGAGAGAATGATAATAATCATGGAAAGCAAGCTAGCAAAGGATCCTTTACATGTTTTTGAGGGGCTGATAACAAGGTCAAGAACAGTTAATATCAAGAAAATCATGCAAGTACTTGTTCAAGCTACTTGGACCGAAAGTTCAAGTGGAGAACATTGATGAGAATCGTGGAAGGCAAGCTAACAAAGAATCCTACACATAAATTAAGGGGCCAATAGAAATATTATCAAGAAAGTCATGCAAAGACTTGTTCAAGTTACTTGGGAGAGCAAGACACCAAGTTTCAAGGTGAGTGTGAATGAAGTAGGGCGAACCACTAGCATTTGATTCAAACTAAGGTGGAAGAAATTGAGTCAGGAGCCTAGTTGAAATACTGTGAATCTTTGTAAGTATGTTTTCTATTTTGAGTTAGTCTACAGGCATTTTCGTTATTTTTACAATATTTTAGTTTTATTCAGATCTTTTACATTTTCCTAGTTTATTTGTGTTTGTCTTTAGATTTAGGGTTTCATGATGACTTGAAATTTTAAATCCACCTATATAAGGCTTTATTCACGACACATTACGAGAGAGATAAATTGTAAAGTGAGGTTTTCACTTTTAACCTTATTATCAATTGAACTATGCAAAACCTATCATAGATTTCATATTTTCATTCAAATCTTGTTCTCGATTTCCTTGGGGTTCGATTTCTTCGTCTTTTTCGTTGGGACTTCTCACATTCTTTTAGTCATTCACATCCAAAAATCATTCAAGAATTCAACATTTTCTTGGAATTCTTGTGGTGTTATTTTCAAGAAACACCATCTTTATTAATATTTGATAAATGGTGTTTCCTTCTGGAGAGTGATTTCTCAAGTCTTGTTATCTTGCTCAAATCTTGAGTTCTTACAGCTTTTAATGTTGGAAAGACTGAATTCTTGATTGACTTTAGATTACTTGGAGAACTTGACAGAGATAGAGAGGAAAAAGACAAGAGCGCTTAGCCTATTGTCGAGAAAAAAGCTGATATAGTGTGAAACATTTGAATGCAAACAATGCGACAACAATTGTAGAGGATGAATGAAGGTAAAGATTGGAGAAAATGATAATAATCATTGAAGGGAAGCTAGCGAAGGATCCTTTACATGTTTATGAGGGCTCGATAAACTAGATCAATAATAAATAATGTCAAGATAGTCATGCAAGAAGATCTTAAAGTAGAGAATGAATCATGGAAGGCAAGATACTTTGGCTAATATTTCATGGGCAACGAGCAAGATGGGTCTTACTATGAGCGTGAACGAAAAGTACCGACTTTAGTGCATTTGATTCGAACTAATGTGGAAGAAATTGAGCCAGGAGCCTAGCCAAAATGTTGAAAATTTTTATGAGTATGTTTCAGAAAACAATGAGCTTTTGTATCTCAAAAAAAATAAATGAAAATATCAACTTATCTATAGACCTCTAAAGTTGGGTAGTCCATGTATGACATCTTCACAAGTGCCCTAATCTATCGAGGTAGGTCTAGTGGTTTAGACACTTGATAGCGCCAATGATCCAAACCCTCTAAAATAAGAGAATCTGCAACCTTCTTGCCTCCCTGGAGATGTAGAAAACTATGTCTGTGTCGAACAAGATGAGGTCTCTGAT
This sequence comes from Olea europaea var. sylvestris, assembly GCF_002742605.1. NCBI lineage: Eukaryota > Viridiplantae > Streptophyta > Magnoliopsida > Lamiales > Oleaceae > Olea > Olea europaea. Next base: position 149,225 of record NW_019239264.1, read on the forward strand.
CTATTTGAGAATGCCCTAAATCGTCTATGGTCCTCCATCCCCTAGTGATGCAGTGAATAGCTACAGT
>NW_019239264.1:153318-169794 GCF_002742605.1 Olea europaea var. sylvestris
TAGAGGATGAATGAAGGTAAAGATTGGAGAAAATGATAATAATCATTGAAGGGAAGCTAGCGAAGGATCCTTTACATGTTTATGAGGGCTCGATAAACTAGATCAATAATAAATAATGTCAAGATAGTCATGCAAGAAGATCTTAAAGTAGAGAATGAATCATGGAAGGCAAGATACTTTGGCTAATATTTCATGGGCAACGAGCAAGATGGGTCTTACTATGAGCGTGAACGAAAAGTACCGACTTTAGTGCATTTGATTCGAACTAATGTGGAAGAAATTGAGCCAGGAGCCTAGCCAAAATGTTGAAAATTTTTATGAGTATGTTTCAGAAAACAATGAGCTTTTGTATCTCAAAAAAAATAAATGAAAATATCAACTTATCTATAGACCTCTAAAGTTGGGTAGTCCATGTATGACATCTTCACAAGTGCCCTAATCTATCGAGGTAGGTCTAGTGGTTTAGATACTTGATAGCGCCAATGATCCAAACCCTCTAAAACAAGAGAATCTACAACTTGCTTCCCTCCCTCTAGATGTAGAAAACTATGTATGTGTCGAACTAGATGAGGTCTCTGATCTATTTGAGAATGCCCAAAATCGTCTATGGTCCTCCATCCCCTAGTGATGCAGTGAATAGCTACAGTAGAATTTGTCTCAACCCAAGTAGCTAATATCCCAAGTCCTTTGGCCAGTAGAATCCCATCAGTGCATCTCGAAATTTAGCCTCCAAAATCAAACATGGGCAATATGATGCCAAAATGCCCTATGCAATGATCTATGTCGTCCAAAATGATGCCCTCGCTACTCGCAATCCATCATTGATGTATCCATCAGTGTTGATTTTATAAGAACACACTGATGGAGTTGGCAACAACCATAATACTTAGTCTATGTCGAACTATAGGTCTGACTGCTAAAAATGCAGAGAAAGTATGAATGCCTCCATAATATGTTGGCAGATGGGAGGACTAAAAGTAACAGGTGCCCAAACCCCAACTTGGAGTAAGGCTTACGATATTCGTGAACCTAGCAGCTCTATCTCTAAGTCAACCAATACATGTTGCCTCTGAATCATAATGTTCACTAGGGGATTGAAGTATGAGCCATATAATGGTTTGGCAGTTTGTGTTGGAGTCAAAGCTACAGCATGTAGTGACAGTCAAAGGATCTACACTGGTTGGGACAACTAATTGAACCACTAGAGGAGCACCTAATGGAGGTAACCAACTTAATTTGAGGACTAATTGAATTAGGAGCCACAAAACTTTAGTTTGAAGCTCGAAATTGATATGGGGAGTAACCATGCTAATAAATGATGAAGCCTTACTAACTGTAGGAGGCACATGTGGAGCAACAAACTGAATATGAGCACCTAAAGTGCTAGAAACATGTCATATCCTCTGCTCTCTGTGAACTGGTGTCCACCTCTTGCAAAGCTCAACCTCAACTTCCTTCCCCTTGCCCTTATCCTTGGCTAGTACTAGAGTAGGCCAAGGAGTTAGTAATTGGTACAACTAAGGCCATAAGAGGTGGTACATGGTGTTATCAACCATGCCGTGCTCATCAATATTCCCTTAAGTGTCAACATTTTACACAATACTCTGGCATCTTTCCATAAAAAAAAAGTCTTCTAATAACCTCCTTGCTTTTTCCTCTCAATCCAAACTCTATCAGTGAGTTGATACTCCAAGTTAACCTCAATGCATACCCTCGTCTCCCTAGACCGATGTAGAGCAAATGTCACCTCATCGATACGGAGTGGTGTCCATTTTACCATTTTTATGTTTTGAGTCAGTCTACTTATTTTTTCTTTATTTTTACAATATTTTAGTTTTATTCAGTTATATTTTACAATTTTGTAGTTTATTTGTGTTTGCCTTTAGAATTAGGGTTTTATTTAGACTCGGATTTTTAAATTCGCATATATAAGGTTTTTATTCGTTGTACAAAGAACATATTATTTGAGAGAAAAATTGTAATGTGAGTTTTTCATTTTCGTCGTTGTTCTCAAGTGAACTATCCAGTACTTCTTGTAGATTTCCACTCTTTGAACTATTCAAACATTGTAGCTAGGGCTGTCAATGGATCGGATATGGATCGGATCTACCCATATCCGATCTGATCCGATCCGATCCGATAATCCAACAGATATTAGATTGTTAAATTCATATCCAATTTGCTATGTTATCGGATATCCGATCCGAAATATTTTACACATTTTTTTTATTGTGATATAAGGAAATAACTATATGTTACTATTGACAATTTCCATAACAATCCACAAAATAATACCAAATTAAAAGGAACCAAAATATGAAAAATATTCCAATAACTACATATTTAACAAATGATAAAGATAAAGTGAGCAACAAAAACAGAAGAAAAAAAATTCTCAAGCGTAGCCTTTGAAGTTTGAGCTCTCTCTCCATATCATATCACCCACAAGTCCACCACGCCTACAAAAAGGGATGTTTAAGAATAAAAGGCTGTACAAAACAAATGTCATCTCAAGAAATTGAAAACATAAATTTATAACTAAAACTTACATAAGCTTTAGTCATTAAGAAACATTATTTTAATTTTATACGGCTTTGTTTGTAACATTCACGTCAAGTTCTGCAAAAAGAACGTAACAAATTAAGTACTTGTAAGGAATAAATAATAATACATAGTCACACTTGAGAAAAAAAATATAACCAAACTTAATAATTAGAATACTTAGTTACTTACTCTTCTTTTTTGGGGAAGCGAGCAAATCTTGTGTGGTCACCAAAGTTTCTATAGTTTTCGGAAGCAACGAAGCATGAAAATCATCAATTACTCTTCCTCCCACACTAAATACAGCCTTAGACGCAACAGTAGTTGCTGGAACAGCTAATATGTAACGAGCAAATTTTCCAAGAGTGGGGAATTTAGCATTATTAACCTTCCACCAATTCAAAACTTTAAAATTTTCAGTTCTTGGAAATAATGGTTCCTCCAAGTACTTCTCTAATTCTGACTTTTTCGAAGAACATGACAAATTAGAAGATCGAAATTGTGTTGACCAAGAATCAAACCCACTCAATTGGTCCTCTAGATGGTCCTCTAGAAATGCCCCCATTTCGTGATCACTACTAGAACCAACTTCTTGACTTGCTTCCACTTCAGATTGGGATGAACTATCATCATACTCATTGAAAAGGTTAAATGTTGCCTTATGAACTCTTTCAACATGTGTATGAGCATCAACACCATAGAATTTATCATAATAATATTCAGCCAAATCCATTTTAAATCTTGGATAAAAAACAATAGCAATTGCTGATACCAAACAACACTTCTCCCAATATTTAACAAACTTCAATTTCATTGGGCCAGCCATCATACTCAAAAAACCGTGCTCACTTCTTTCCCATTTAGATAAATGTAGTTGAATATTACAAACATCCGGAAAAAACACATTTGATGTGAGGAAATGAGAACCAGAAAAATGATTTGTTGCATCATAAAATATTCTCAAGTAATCACATAGAACTTTAGCAATTTTCCATTCTTCATCACTTGGATAGAGTTTATAATTACGATCTATTTGTGCTAGGCGACAAAGCACCTCTTTCATCTCTATTGCACTTTCAATCATCTCAAAAGTAGAATTCCACCTAGTAGAAAAATCCATCTTCACCTTTTTCTTATCTATCAACCTAAGTTGATATTTTGCATGAGTAAATTTTTGTGTTGCATATGGAGACCTTTTCAAATACTTCACAGTTTCAAATTTTTGTGTTGCATATGGAGACCTTTTCAAATACTTCACAGTTTCAAATTTTTGTGTTGCATATGGAGACCTTTTCAAATACTTCACAGTTTCAAATTTTTGTGTTGCATATGGAGACCTTTTCAAATACTTCACAGTTTCAAATTTTTGTGTTGCATATGGAGACCTTTTCAAATACTTCACAGTTTCAAATTTTTGTGTTGCATATGGAGACCTTTTCAAATACTTCACAGTTTCTCTAACCTTATGAATAAACACTCCAATTACTTTTAACCCGTCTTGCACAGTCAAATTAAGAATATGAGCACTACAATGCACGTGAAATAACTCACCTTCCAAAGCTATTTAAGACTTGTCACAAAGCCAACTTTTCAAACTTCTTACCATCGCATCATTGACTGTAAAAAGGGTTTCCGCATCATGAGGATATTTGATACATCTATAACCGATTATTTTTTTGTTCAATTCCCAATTATCATCAATAAAATGAGATGTGTGAGCATATATAACCAATATCTTGATGATCAGATGTCCAAATATCAGTAGTTAGAGTGATTCTACCTGGGAGTTTCTCTAAGTGGTTGTGTAACTTTTCCTTTTCACGTTTGTAAACTTCAAGGACATCCAACTTCAGCCATATTAAAAGGATAATTATGCATGATAACCATCTTAGCAAAATCCATCCTACTTTTCAATTGGTCAAACTTACGATTTTGAACCATGGCAGCAGCCTCAGGGAAACTTTTGGATATGGATAGCATTTGCGGACCAATGTCTCTACTACTTTTCCCATTACACTTGTCTAAGTGATTCTTTAAGTGGCTAGTTCCTTTAACACTCTCTCCTACAAATTCTTTACAACAATGTTTGCACTTTGTAATTTCATTTCCTTTTGGCCTCTCAAATTTTATAAAATCATTCCATACCTTTGAAGTCAATTTTCATCTCTTAGGAGGTGGAGGTGAATCTTCAACTTGTATAACATTCCTAGCATCATCTTTTTTCTCTACTTCAGTGTTGAGCTCGTCAAAATGATATGTATCCAAAAAGCCCTAAAATCAAGGTCAATATGTTAAAACAATGAGGGAAACAATGAAACAACAAATTGAAAACAACAAAACAAGAAAAATTAGAAAATGAAGGTTAATAAGTTAAAACAACTTGAGGAAAACAAAACAAGAAAAGGGCATTAAATTTCTAAGGGCATATATACTGATGAAATCTTGTTGGAGATGACATACAAAGAAAAATCAAAGAAGAAGAAACCTTAAGTTTTAGAAGAATATCCGTCCTTGCTGCGTAGTCGTAGAGATGAAGAGTCGTAGAAACGTAAATATGGGCTAAAGATGGAGAATACCATGGGATTTCCATTTTTGAATCTGATTCATCTACGGTCCAATTAGAATTTGGAAAATATGAATGGTTTTTTTGAATTAACTGATTAAATTTTAGAAAGAAAAAAGAATGTTCAGGAAACCAAAATGTCAAACGTGGCTGGAAGAGATGATAATATCAAGCCCATTATCCTCATTTGTCAAATTGGCACATGGATTGGGATGGAAGTGTCAAGCCCATTCGTGTTTCAACATCTCTTTATTTTTTTTCCCCTCAATACACAATTTATTATAATATATATTAGTGTTATTGGAATTTAATAATTTTGACATCCTTAATTAAAAATTCATTAAAATTCATAAAGTATAAGATCAATTTTTCTAAAAAAAAAAATTGCAATAAATTATGTGATAATATACAAAATATATTTTGTTATAATAAATTGGATCGGATTGTTATCGGATCGGATTTACCTATATCCATATTTGCTCCATTTATTTAACGGATCATCGGATTCGGATCTTAATCGGGTTATCAAACTAAGATCCTAAATCCATCTCCCATTAATTTCATCGGATTTGGATCAAAATTCAATCCATTGACAGCCCTAATTGTAGCCCAATTTTAGCGTTCTAGGAGTTCGTATCTAATCTTGTGTGGGTTCCGGAGTAAATCCTGCAATGTGTTACATTAGTTGGTATCAAAGTTTTGAGTCATGGACCTGGAGAACTCCGCTTCCCATGTTGCATGGTAAGATTGCTTACTATGGGTTTATTGCTATATTTTTTGAGGTGAACTGTCCCTTTTACAAGTATGATGTCAAGCTTTCTACCTCATATTTTTCTGATGTTGCATATCTTAGCTTGCCGGCTGCATGTGGGGGAAAGGCTGCCTTGGGGTGTCTTAGAACCTCAAGGCTCAATCAAATAGTCTGTTACATGTGATATCAGAGCAAGTCCACTCCAAATATTGTGGTGTTGGTTTGCCTAAGACTAACGGCGTATGTTCCTGAGGAGAAGATTTTGGGACCACCAACATGTGGCAAAGCGGTTGGCAAGCAAGTATAATCAAGGATGGAAAGCTTTGAAGATGATGGGTGTCAGAGCATGCGTTATGCAATTTTGCCCACTGGATGAAAGTTTGTTTAGCAAGGGCATTATTGAAGAATTGTTGTGGAACTTGAATAGTGGGGGCATTTGTGGAATACTTCGACAAAGGTGGTGATGCAGCAACTAGAAGTGCCGTCCACTTAGGAACTAATGCAGAGGTGCCTATAGAGTAAAGGAAGTGTCGAAGGTGGCATGTACGAGGTACTATGCAAAGAGAGATAGAGGGCATTGAGGATGCTCGCAGATCATGGGGATGATGTCGCAATTGTGGAGAAATTTTCGGACCCACTAATTTGGACTATGCAATGCATGGAGAGGCGAAGCACCTGTCTACTACGAGGGCATTAGCAGATTGAGTGGGAGAGTGAGTTAGAGAATTCCCCTACCCATGTGGCATGATTGCTTATTGCAGGCTTATTGCTGTGTTTTTGAAAGTGCACTAACAATGTCCCTTATGTATGATGGCAACCTTTCTACCTCTTTATATTATTCTGATTTTGTACATCTTATCTTGTGGTGGTATGTGTAGAAAGGCTACCTTTGGGTGTCTTTGAACATTAGGGGCCGAATGGGTGGTCAATTACATTTGGCTCTGAAACATGTTTTGTTTTTGTCTTCCTTTTTGTTTTCTAGTTCAAATTATTGTCTTTTTTATTGAGTATTCATCACATTCTTTGAGTCATTCAGGAAATTGATTACAACATAATTTTTTTTTTTTGCTGGTCTTTTCCCTTGTGATTGATCTATTTCATTAAGTTGTCATCAATGAAAATTCAAGAAATGCATGGTCGACATTTTCTTGAAATTCTCATGGTGTTATTTTCAACAAACACCATTTTATAAATATATCGTCATTGAAAATCAATCTTGCTGTGAAAAGGGTTTAAACCAAATCAAGAAATCATTTCTTGGAGTTCTGGGGTGTTTCCATTCTTTGTTTGATCTTATCTTCTTGAGTTTTGTTATCCTACTTGTTTCTTGAGTTCTTGTCATTTTTAACATTGAAAAGACTAAATTCTTGATTGAGATTAGTTAGCTCCTTAGGGAACTTGACCAGAAAGCATAGAGAGGAAAAGGCAAGAGTGGTGAGCTGATTGTATTTATGGAAAAATCCAATATAGAGTGATACATTTGAGTGCATACACGTGATTTTATTTAACTATTAAGATACTAATAAAGGAGAATTTACGTCCAGGGAGCATAACAACCAATTCTTCATGTGCAAAGCAACGTGACGAATTGCAGAGAATGAATGCAGGTGAAAAGTGGAGGTCAAATCCTTTTGAAGATGGAAGGAATGATGAGAATAATAGAAAGCAAGCTAGCAAAGGAATCTTTATGTGTTTTCTAAGGGGCCAATAGGTCAATAACAAAAAATATCAAGAAAGTCATGCAAGGACTTGTTCGAAAAACTTGGGCTGAGAATTAACGTGCAACGAGCAAGACACCAAGTTTCACGATGAGATAAATGAAAAATGACCAACTCAGTGCACTTGATTGAATCTTAGGTGGAAGAAATTGAGTCAAGAGCCTAGTCGGAATGTTGCAAATCTTTATGAGTATATTTCAATGAGTAATGAGCCTTTGTGGATTGATAACAATTCGGGTGGAAGTGAATCTTCTTGAAATCAATCAATCACAAGAAAATTATGGTGGTGCATAAGTCTATTCTTGAATGTTCTTGGTATGACTTTAGATGTGAATGACGCAAAGAATGGGATGAATGCTCAACAAAAACAACAAAGAAATTAGAACTAGAAAATAAAAAGGAAGATAAAAAACAAAACTTTATTTTAGATCTAAAACTCCAATACCAAATGATACAAACCCGTTGCTGGATGTACCATGGAACTAACACACGATTTGATAACCTCAAGAATGGAAAAATCAGATGAATAAAATTGGCACAGTGATTTCTTAAATCCGGAACCAATGCAAGATTGTTTGAATGGCACAAAGTATGGAAATATTTGATAAGTTCCAAGAAGTGCAAGATTGAAAGTGAAAATCTCACTCTGGTATGAATCTCTCAAATAATTTGTTGTTAGAGGCCCAAAGAAAGAAGCCTTATATAGACAAGCTCAAAAATTCAATTCTAAATGAAACCTAAATCTATAGACAAATACAAATAAGCTAGAAATCTGGAAAAGTGATTTAAATGGGACTAAAATATTGCAAAAATAACGAAAACGCCCATAAACTAGTCAAAACAAAAAAATGCTAACATGGACCTTTGAACAATAGAATTTAACCATGAGAGATTGACCAAGTTATATAACAGAGATATGCAGAGTAGAAAAGTTTTAGGATTGGACATATAGACGAAAATATGACTATTGAGCTGAATGTTATGCACATTTTCTCACTCCTTTTCTTTTCGAATCGGTTTATGACTTTCCCTTCCACTTAATGTGCATCAGTCACTTTTTGGCACAGTTTTATGGAAAATTTGGTGTTTTATGTTTTGTGGTTCATTTTTGTACCATTCGTGGAGGTTGATATATTTTGGATCTTTAACATTCATTTCAGACATTTTGTACATATCTACAATTTTCGTACATTTCGCTATACTAGTATATTTTAGAGTGTTATCATACATCTTGTGAGCTAAATTTAGTTGCATTTTGGTGCATATTTAGAAATTTGTTCATTTTTTATAGTCTCGTAGATTTGCCACATTTCGTGCATTTTATATACTTTGGAGCATTATGATTTGGCATGTTTTGGATTATTTTGCAGTGTTTCGATCATTTTTGGCACATATTTTCTCACAAATTTCGAATTTTTTTGTTGCATTTTGTGCATTTAAGACATTTGGTACCACTTACATTACTAAGCATTTCGGTACATTTCATTACTTTTATAGATTTCACTCTTTTTCTAATGTTTTAACAAATTTACTACATTTTGGGGGGGGGGGGTTGGTACAACATATGGCACATTTTGGTTTTTTTTTACCAATTTTTTTTTTTTTTTTTGGGGGGGGGGGGGGGGGTTGGTACAACATATGGCACATTTTGGTGCATTTTAGTGTATAACACATGCTTTGATACATCTTGTCAAATTTTTTTTTTTTTGTAGTGTGTTGGTATATGTTTTGGTATATTATTAAGCCACATTTTGCATATGTGAGTACATTTTAATTATTTGTGTACAAGTTTTCTTACACTTGGTGTATTTTTCTAAATTTGACGTGTTTGGTACGTTTTGCACATCTTGATACACTTCCATATATTTTGGTAAATGTTGTGAGCCCCGGTGCAGAACATGTGTTAGAAACCCAATGATTTCTTGAATCAATAACCAAGACAGCAAGGGTTGAACGCCACAAAGATTGAAAATCTTTGATGAATTCTAGATAATTCAATTAAGAAAAAAGTTTGAAAGCAAATCCTCCTTCTATTTACTATGCAATCAATAAAGTCTTATGCCTAATATCAAATAACCTAATTAACTCGTAAAATATGAAGAAAAATACTAAACAAGTAGAGTTCTAATTGAAAAATTTATAAATAAATAAACTCCGGCTATCTAAATTTTAACCATGCATGCGCATTGTATGTTTTCTTGTGCATGAGTCACTCATCCACTTTGCTATCGAGTTTCAAAAAAATATAGCTCACACATGACTCCTTGCTCAACTTCTTCCACATTAGCTCAAGCCACTACACTAAGGTTGGTTCTTCTTCTTTCATGCTTATCTTGTGTCTTGCTTGTGGCTCTTTAAACTCTCAACCTACATAGCCTGGACAAGTCCTTGCATGGCTTCCTCGATCTTTATGATCCTTGCTAGGTTACCCTCCACGATACTCATCAAATTAATAGAATGCATGGTTCTATTGTACACAAACTCCATAAATCGTAAATAATACTCATTCAAATTGATGAGAATCAAGGAACATATATTTGATGAGAAATAAAAAGGAACATTTGATGAGATCTAATATCCCGTTGTTCCTCAATAGCTTAGTGGTGGAGTGTTCAGTTGTTAACAAGGCAAGTTAGCAAGGATTCATAGCTTATTTCACATGGACCAATAACAAGATCAAGAGTAAAGATCAAGGAAGCCATGCAATGACGATGTGAACCCCGTTGTAGAACATACCCTGGAAACCCACACAAGATTTGGTACAAAACTCAAGAAACCAAAATAAACATGGCAAACGTAGTTAACTTGTAAAACAATTAGATAATCATGACAAAACTAATTAACATGTAAAACAATTCTGCATAAAACTAAAATATTGCAAATAGGAAAAATACCCTTAAACTAACTCAAAACAGAGAAACGCTAAAATGAACCTTTAAATAATGAAATTTGACCCTCAAATTTGACAATACCATCCCACATACATGTGCAGAATCAAAACACTTCCAGGTTATACTCATCAATGAAAATCGAACAATCGAGCTAAAAGTTATGCTCATTTTCATATATTCCCCTTATTCCTTGGCTTTTTTAAGCGGTTTAGAATTTTCTCTTCTAATTGATCTGAATCATAATGGATCCTTGTTAACTTGATCTTGATGATTCTCACATAAGGATTTGTCCAATTTACATGGACCGAGAGTTTAAGAAAGATGTATGAAAATGCACAACATATATGAAAACATACATAGTTTAGCTCAATTTTTTATTTTTCGTCTTGGAGTGTAATCCAAAAGCTTTTTCCCATCCTACACATGTTTGTAAGATGACAAACTATGAGGGTCAAATTCCATTGTTTAGGGATCTATTTTATTAATTTTTTCCGATTTTGAGTTAGTTTAAGTGTATTTTCATTATTTCAAAATATTTTAGTTTTATTTAGATTTATTTTAAAGTTAATTAAGTTTTCATATTTATCTAGTTGTTTTACAAGTTAACTAGGTTTTTATTATGTTTATCTAATTGTTTTGCAACTTAATTAGTTTTCTTTAGGTTTTCCCATTTAAGAGATATTCATTGTAACAAAAACACAATACATTATTAACTAAGAGATTAATCATAGTGAGATTTCCCTTTTGGTCTTGTTATTACTTGAACGTAACAACGATTTTCAATATTTGTGGCATTTGAGCATTCTACCCTTGGTTCCTAATTCAAGAAATAGTTGAGTCAAGGTTTTCCGTTTAATTTTAGCTTTCATGGGTTCATATCAAATCTTGTTCGAGTTCCAAGGTACATTTTACAATGGGGTATCAGAGCTTTGGAGCTAAAATCAGGTTTTTGTTTTTTTATCTTTATTTTGTTTTCCGATTTCAATTCTTCTTGTCTTCTCTGTTGAGTCTTCATCATATTCTTCGAGTCAGTAAAATCAAAATAATCACACCAAGAACAATGAAGAATTGTTACGTGCATCCTAGTGCACCAACACAGTAGTTTATTATTATTATTATTATTATTATTATTATTATTATTATTATTATTATTATTATTATTATTATTATTATTATTATCTTTATTTTGTTTTCCGATTTCAATTCTTCTTGTCTTCTCTGTTGAGTCTTCATCATATTCTTCGAGTCAGTAAAATCAAAATAATCACACCAAGAACAATGAAGAATTGTTACGTGCATCCTAGTGCACCAACACAGTAGTTTATTATTATTATTATTATTATTATTATTATTATTATTATTATTATGTGAAACACTGGAGTGCAAACACATGAGGATGAATTTCTTATTATTAAGACGTTTGATAAAGAAGAATCTACATCTAGAGATGCAATAATAGTTTGAAAGGATGAATGTAGTGTTTGGAGAAATTAGAGACAAAATGGATAGGCATGAAAAATTGATTGCAAACTTACAAAGAGGACATCTAAAAAGAGTTCCTAATGTTAGGAGGCGAGATAATTATGATCTGTATGATGATGAGAATTAAATAGAAAGTGAGAATGAGGAGACTAGATCTCTGTGCTTGAAGTGGATAGAATAAGGAATAGAGGAGATAAGCATGAAAAGGTTAAAATGATCCTGAATTTTATTTGTAGCGTGAAAAGAAGTTAGAATTGATCTTTAATTGTGATAATTACTCTGAGAAGAAATGAAAAAGCTAGCAGTGGTTATGCAATACTATGATGGGATCAATTGGTGATAAATAGGATGAGAAAGCATGAGATGAAAAGATTTGTATCTAGTCATTACTATAGAGACCTTTGTCAAAACATACAAACCCTTAGTCAAGGATCGAGGAATGCAAAGGATTACAATAAGGAGATTGAGGCGGTTATAATTAGGGCTAATGTTGAGGAGGATAGGGAGGCAACAATGGCCATGTTTTTGAATGGATTAAATGAGAGAAATTACCAATGTGTTGAGTTACAACATTATATTGAGTTGGAGGTGCATATGGCTATGAAGGTAGAAAAGCAATTAAAAAAGGAGTAGCATGATATTTTTTGGGTTCTAATCCTACATTAAATCAAAGTGGTGTAATAATAATAGGAGCGATGTGGATGTTTCAAAGGGTAAGACTGAACCACCCAGGAAAAAAAAATAAGTAGCTAGCTAAAATAAGCCAAAGTCAGATTTCCAACCTTTTGGGAACAGGGATATCAAGTGTTTTAAATGCTTGGGTTCGGGGACATTACATCTTAATGGCCATTCAAAAGGGCGGTGACAATAGGGAAGATCACCACTTGCATGACAATGGGGAATCCCACTTTGGAGATACAAAAATCAAGGTCAACAGCTATCGAAATATCATTCTTTTAAAGAGCAGGTGAACAAGTATATCTCAACTCAAAAGTCCACGTATTATATTAATATCCATACATGGATTTCGGAAACTACTGTTATGTCTTCTCCAATTAGGCTTCAAGTATATCTATGTGGCAGTTACAAGGCAAGCCAACTAGGGCCTGCAATCCATGTCTAATGAGGGCATGTCTAATAAATGGAATGCAGATCCTATTCAACTTCCAATTGACCTGGTGAATTCTATTGCAAGAGCTCGAGCTAAAAAAAGGTTAAAGGAAACTCTCAATGGGCTGATTCAAAACATTAGTGACTGAGGCAAATTCTTGGAAGCCCAAGGAAGACGCTCCACATGTTCCACAAGAAAGGATTTCTATGATTCAAGCCTTCGAATAATCAAGCAATAAAGTTCTTTGAGGAGACAACTCAAGATTGTGTGCAGTAAAGGAAAAGGTTCCTAAATTGGTGACTTGCACAATTTTGTTGGCTGCCATTTAAAAAAGCAATCTTCTTAACGTGGCTAATTTATCTTTCTTATGTCTTGTTAATTATTTTGCTGAATTAAAAGGCTTGAGTGCCAATTTAGATGGCTTCCTTATTTGAAGGTGGAATAAGCATGATTTAAGCAGTTCCATTAGGAATCAATTTACAAATTTCATGGCAACGAATTTGGGATTTTCTAGTAGTCAAATTGGTGGACCTCCTTGTATTTAAATAGTTATTAGCTTGATGAATAAAGCAATTCAGATTTTCAGTCAAAATTTTGTGAGAGTATGTTTTCTTTGGTTGTTTTAAAACTTCTGAACTTATCGGAGTTTTCCATGGCGTTCACCCATCAACTCATCAATTAATCCCTCTATAATTGATTGTGGCGTTTCCATTCTTCCAAGATTCTTGCTTCAATATAAGCAACGGGTCTTGGTGTCGTATAAACCTATTCGTTTCCATTATAGGGTTTTTGCTTCAAAATAAGCAACAGGTCGTTGTTTCTTCCAAATCTATTCCTAGACGATCTTGGAGCCTTTCTTGATCCACCTTGCTCTCTCCCTCAACTTCTTGGCGTCATCATATCATGTGGTATCAAAGCCTAGTTCTAATTCTTATTTCAAATTTGTTTTCAGGCTTCTTCTTTATCCCTTCCACAAATCCAAGTATCAAAATCAAAAATCCCGAAATCCTTGACACAGCTTTGTTTTCTAGCCTTTAAATTCTGAAATTTCTCTCTGTGGGTGAATCGTTGCTGGAAACTGTGATACTTGTTCAGTAAATTTAATCAAAACCTATAGAGGTTTACTATCAGTGCAAAAAGGCAAGAGTAGTGATGGTAGAAATTTGATATCTTTTTTTCCATCTCAGCAAATCATTTTTTTTTTCCACAAAGGATCGTGATGTCTTTCTATGGGATCGTGGTAAAAGCCAATCTGATTTCATTTTGTGTGAAATCATGAGTAGAATTGATTGAATCATTCTTTGAGTGAAACACGTAAGGGAGTGTGTGAGGTTCTTTTTTTTTTTTTTTTTTTCTAAAATCTTTTCTTGCAGCAAGCAAACATGTCCAATGACAAGAACACAAATACTTCCAGAGATGCATCTCAAACGTTTGATCTAAAGTTTCTCATGGAAGCTTTAATACATGAGATGAGGACATTCTTGAGGGCAAAGATGGAGCAGGTTCATGAACGGATAGATCGGGTAGAGAATGCACTAGTGGGGCAGCCACAAAATCCTCCTATTGTGTGAAGAAGTGGGAGAATTCAACCTAGGGAGGCGAGAGTTGAAGATGAATATTATGGTGATGATTTTGGTAAAGAACATTAGGAGTCGGTTGTTAGCAATAGGAGATATGGTGATCGAAGTAGAGAAGCTAGAAATCCAGAAGATAATAACTTGGGTAGTATTAAGATGAAGAGTCCATCATTTCAAGGTAAAAACAATCCTAAAACTTACCTTGAGTGGGGAAAAAGATGGGTTAGAAAGGTTAAGCTTGCAACCATTGAGTTTTTTGACTATGCGATTATTTGGTGGGATCAACTAGTGTTAAACCGGAGGAGAAATAGAGAGCGCCCAGTAGAGATTGGGAGGAGATGAAAACTGTGATGAGGCGGTTTGTTCCAAGCCATTACTATCGTGAGTTGTACCAAAAATTTTACACAAGGGAATCGGAGTGGAGGATCAATATAAGGAAATGGAAATCGCTATAATTTGAGAGAATGTAGAGGAAGACTAAGAGGCTACTGTTGCTAGGTTCATAGTCGATTTGAATCGTGAAATCGTTAATTTGGTGGAACTGCAACATTCTGTGGAGTTAGAAGATATGGTTCACGTGGCTATCAAAATTGAGAACCAACACAAAAGGAAGGGCAACAATACAGGACAACATCTAACTCGGTTTCATCTTGGAAGCTAAATTTTATGAAGAAAGAGGAGAAACAAGCCATGGTCAATCCTAAAACCTGATTCTTCGACTACTCGAAATTGTGATATTAGTATTGTAATTGCCAAGGCAAGGGTCACATAGCGAGCCAATGTCTGAACAAAAGAGTTATGGTATTGCAAGATGATGTTGAAGTTTAGACCGAGGGTGAAGAAGACACCGAATCTATGCCACCATTGAAGGATGTGGGTGATGAGGAATTCGCTGTCCAAGGAGAATTGTTGGTTGCAAGGAGCTTTAAGTGTGCAGGTCAAGGAATGTGATGAAGTGTAGCGAGAAAACATCTTTCATACTAGATGTCATGTGCAAAATAAGGTATGTAGTGTGATTATTGAAGGAGGAAGTTGTACTAACGTTGCTAGCACTACAGTGGTTAATAAATTAGGCTGCCTACAATTAAACATTCTCGACCTTACAAGTTGCAATGGCTCAATGATAGTGGTGAGATGAGGGTGAACAAACACCGTTAGTTTCCTTCCACATTGGAAAATATGAAGATGAAGTTTTGTGTGATGTAGTTCCGATGCAAGCTGGACACTTGTTACTAGGTCGGGCATGGCAATTTGATCAGCATGTTAAGCATGGCTTCCCCAACAAATACTCGTTTGTCCTTAATCAAAGGACGATCACTCTAGTTCCTTAGACACCAATGCAGGTTTATGAAGATCAAGTGAGGTTACAAAAATAGGTCGATCAAAAGAAAGATAGTGAAAAAAAAACAATTGATAACCAAAAGATAGAAAATAAGAGAGGTAAAGGTCAGAGAGAAGACAAGAAGGCAGATTCGGCCATTGAAAGAAAAACAACTATCTATGCAAAAGCCAGTGAAATTAAAGAGCAACATTTTCGAATCAGCCAATGATTGTACTTTTGTACAAAGAGCCGTTGAACACTAACAAGCTTGACACATCTTTGCCTAGTTCCACTGTTTCTCCTTTGCAGGAGTTTGAATCTTCCCCGAGGAGATTCCACATGGTTTACCCCTATTTGAGGGATTGATCATCAAATCGATTTTGTGCCCAATGCTTTCCTTCCAAACTGGCCTGCTTATCAAAGCAATTTAGAATAGATTTGAAAATATAAAATCAGGTTAATGAATTGATGGAGAAGAATGCATGAGTCCATGCGCTGTTCTGGTGATTTTGGTTCCTAAG
>NW_019239264.1:170279-196847 GCF_002742605.1 Olea europaea var. sylvestris
GTTAGTTTTTTGTGAAAGACTTTAGCAACATCACTGCACCACTTGTGGAAGTAATAAAGAAGAACATTGGTTTCAAATGGGGACGAGCAAGAAAAGACATTCCAATTAATCAAGGAAAAATTAACTCATGCTCCGTTACTTGCTTCATCTGATTTTACTAACACGTTTGGAATTGAATGTGATGCTTCAGGTATGGGTATGGGTATAGGTGTAGTTCTTATGCAAGGTGGAAGACCAATTGTGATATTTTAGTGAGAAGTTAAGTGGGGGCAGCCTTGATAGTCCCTACTTACGATAAGGAATTGTATGCATTGGTTTGAGCATTGGAAACTTGGCAACACTACCTTTGGCCTAAGGAGTTTGTGATTTCTGAACATGAATCCTTGAAACATTTGATGGGCCAACACAAGTTGAATAAGAGACATGCACGATGGATGAAATTCATTGAGACATTTCCATATGTCATCCGGTACAAGCTATTACCGTATATAGTTTAGATTTATATTTGGGAAGGAAGCTGATTTTTAGGAATTATGTTTATTTACTTTCCTTGTATATTCGGTGATTGTACTATATATATAAACAATAGAAACAACAAAGGAATAACACATTTTATAGAAATTCTCTCAATTATTCGGCCCCTTTGACATGGTATCAGAGCTAGGGTTCTAACTTCTTACCGGGTGTGATTTTCTGTTTGAATTCTTCCCTACCATGGGTTATTTTGTTCAAGTTCTTCCCTGCTGTGGGTTCTTCTTCCTCGGACATCCCTATTTCGGTGTTAAGGCTGGTCGTTGGTATTGGATGTGTGATTCCCCATCTTCTTTTACAGCTTTTCGATTCTGGCAAGTGGTGTAACTCAAAGTCTTGGTCGAGTTCTTCCTTCAGTTGGTGGATACATACTGTCTTCTCTACTTCACAGTGTTGATGGTGGATCGGTAGTTCTTGGGTGAGTACTGTAGCCTTCGGTCGATAGCCTCTTTGTGTCTCTAGTTGATGATTTATTCAGAGTTAATTATTTTATTTTGGACCACTGTTGGGCTTTGCGGTTTATAGTGTGATTTGGGGTGTGGATCTCTTCATTGGGTTGAATATTTTATTCCGTCATGTCATTTGACAAGTTAGACTCATTCTTGATTCATTTTAATGGGAAAAATTACTCAGCTTGGGAGTTCCAATTTTAATTTTTTGTCAAAAAAAAAAAAGGAGTTATGGGGTCATCTTCATGGAAGTGATCCCGCTCCAAAAGATGTCGAGGCTTTGTCGAAGTGCGAAATCAAGGATGCTCGGGTCATGACGTGGACTGTTAGTTTAGTTGAGCCTTACCTCATTCTCAATCTGAGGCCTTACAAAACTACTGCTGATATGTGGGCTTATCATAGTAAGGGTACAAACAGGACTATACCTCTAGACGTTTTCAATTGGAGCATGAGATGGCTAATTTTACACAAAGAAGTCTATCGATTGGAGAATATTTTTCAGGTTTACAAAATCTTTGGGCTAAATATTTAGATATTGTTTATGCTAATATTTCCCCTGCAGCTCTATTGGTGGTTCTGTTACTGTGGCTTATGCAACACAAGGAAGGAATAAAGGTCGAGACGTGCATGCTGTTCAGTGTCGCAACTACAGAGTTTTTGGTCACATTGCTTGGGATTGTGCTAAGAAACACTGTCATTACTGCAAGAAACCAGGTCAACACATCTCTGTTTGTCCCATTCGACCTAAAAAGAAGCATATCAATGCCTATCATTTTGGCAGTATTTTGGACAGCATGTATTGAGTGGATGTAATCATCATTATCCCTCTACTAATTTTTTGTTTTCTGTAGACAAGAATGATGCGAAGCACATGGAGATCGGCATGGTCCATAGGCGCATTATTTGAAGAGTCTACCGCACAATCTCTTTTCTTCATATGGGAGGATTATTCCAAGATTTACATTGGAGACGG
Source organism: Olea europaea var. sylvestris (assembly GCF_002742605.1). Classification (NCBI taxonomy): domain Eukaryota; kingdom Viridiplantae; phylum Streptophyta; class Magnoliopsida; order Lamiales; family Oleaceae; genus Olea; species Olea europaea. The sequence continues at coordinate 172,233 of NW_019239264.1, forward strand.
GATTTGGCTCTTACATCTCTATTCGGTATTTCTATGACTCTCCCTCCCTTATACCACCTATTATGATTGTTGTAAACTCCATTAGTGGGTTCTTACAAAATCAACACTGATGGATACATCAAGGATGGATTGCGAGCGGTGGGGGCAGCATTTTGGACTACACAAACCATTGCATCGGGCATTTCGGCATCATATTGCCCTGTTCGATTTTGGAGGCCGAATTTCGAGCAGCACTGATGGGATTCTATTGGCCAAAGGACTTGGGGTAATAGTTATTTGGGTTGAGACAAATTCCACTGTAGCTATTCATTGCATCACTAGGGATGGAGGACCATGGACGATTTAAGGCATTCAATATATCAGAGACCTCATCTTGTTCGACACAAACATAGTTTTCTACATCTACAGAGAGGAAAGCAGGTTGCAGATTCTCTTGTTTTAGAGGGTTTGGATCATTGGTGCTATCAAGTGTCTGGACCATTAGACCTACCTTGATAGATTAGGGCAAAAACATACTCATAAAAATTTACAACATTTTGGCTAGGCTCCTGGCTCAATTTCTTCCACATCAGTTCGAATCAAATGCACTAAAGTTGGTACTTTTCATTAAAGCTCATAGACTTGGTGTCTTGCTCATTGCCCATGAAATATTAGCCCAAGTATCTTGAAAAGGTCCTTACTCATCTTTCTTGAAATTATTTTTTCTCAACCTAGATCTTAGCCCCTCAATAAAATGTAAAGCATCATTTGCTACCATGCCTTCCATGATTCTCTACTTTAACATGTTCTTGCATGATTATCTTGACATTATTTATTCTTGATCTAGTTTATCAAGCCCTTAGAAACATGTAAAGGATTCTTTGCTAGCTTCCCTTCAATGATTATGATCATTTTCTCCCTCTTCAAAAGGATTCAAAATCCAATCTTTACCTTCATTCATCATCTACAACCGTTATTACATTGTTTGCATTCAAATGTTTCACACTATATCGGCTTTTTCTTGACAATAGGCTAAGCACTCTTGCCTTTTTCCTCTCTATCTTTGTCAAGTTCTCCAACTAATCTAAAGTCAATCAAGAATTCAGTCTTTCCAACATTAAAAGCTACAAGAACTCAAGATTTGAGCAGGATAACAAGACTTGAGAAAGCATTCTCCAGATGGAAACATCAACAGAAGAATGGAAACACCCCCAAGAACTCCAAGAAAAGGTTTCTTGAAATTGGTTCAAACTCTTTTCACAACAAGATTGATTTCCAATGATGATATATTTATCAAATATTAATAAAGATGGTGTTTCTTGAAAAATAACACCACAAGAATTCCAAGAAAAGGTCGAATTCTTGAATGATTTTTAGATGTGAATGACAAAAAGAATGTGACGAAGTCTCAATGAAAAAGATGAAGAAATTAGAACTAGAAAACAAAAATGAAGATAAAAGCAAAACCTTATTTTAGAGCCAAACCTCTAATACCAATTGATGTAGACCCGTTATAGGAACAGTAGAACACCCACAAATTTGATACGAACCCCAAGGAAATTGAGAACAAGATTTGAATGAAAATATGAAATCTATGATAAGTTCTGCATAGTTCAATTGATAACAAGATTGAAAGTGAAAAGCTCACTTTACAATTTATGTCTCAAGTAATGTGTCGTGAATAAAGCCATATAGGTGGATTTAAAAATTCAAGTCATTATGAAATCCTAAATCTAAACACAAACACAAATAAACTAGGAAAATGTAAAACATATCTGAATAAAACTAAAATATTGTAAAAATAACGAAAATGCCCGTAGACTAACTCAAAATAGAAAATCTACTTATAAAGATTTACAATATTTCAACTAGGCTCCTGACTCAATTTCTTCCACCTTAGTTTGAATCAAATGCTAGTGGTTATCTTGCCTTCCACGATTCTCATCAATGCCCTCCACTTGAACTCTCAGTCCAAGTAGCTTGACCAAGTACTTGCATGATTTGCTTGATATTAACTGTTCTTGATTTAGTTATCGGCCCCTCAAAAACATGTAAAGGATCCTTTGCTAGCTTGCTTTCCATGATTATTATCATTCTCTTCCAATTCAAGAGGATCCAAACTCCAATCTTCACCTTCCATCATCTTCTTCAATTGCTGTCGGATTGCTTTCAACGTGAAATTTTTTTTTGTTCCCCTCCCTAGTGCATATTATCCTTTGTCAAACATCTTAACAACCAGAAAAAGTAACATCACATGTTTTGCACTCAAATGTCCACTCTATATTGGCTTCTTCCATAGAATAAGCTCACCACTCTTGCATTTTTTGCTCTCTATGCATTCTTTATCAAGAATTTGATTTTTCCAATATTATAACCAACAAAAACTCAGAAACAAGTAGGATAACAAAACTCGAGAAAGGACTAAAGAATGAAAGATCAAAAGAAGAACGAAAACCCCCCAAGAACTCCAAGAAAATATTTCCTAAAATTTGTTTAAAGCCTTTTCATAGCATGATTGATTTCGAATGATGATATATTTATCAAATATTTTCTTCAAAAAATATATGTAGAACCCTGAATATTATAGTTGTGTTGTATATAATTTATTTGTCAATTAATAGGAATGCCATGTCTATTCAAGTATTTGGGCAAGTCAAATTGTTATGCCTAATTGTTAATTTGCATCTATTGATTCCTAGAGTTGAGGGACTAAAGTGAAAATAAGTATTAAATTTTACACTTTTAGTTAATTGGTCCGAATAGTTAATTATTGAAGGAGTTAGAATTATCCTATCAATATTGGGCCCATTTTGAAACTTGCAATAAATAGCAAAATATGGACTCAAGTTAATTTGGATGAGTTAAACACATGTTGGAATTTAGAAAACTACTTAATTAATAATATTAGTCATTAATTTGTACAAAATTACTATGTCAATGCTGGACCTTTTGATAGATGGTAATTAATTACCACATTAGGATTTAGAAAAAGATATTTTGGATAAGTTCAAGTTAAGATAGAATCAATTGAAGAATCAAGAAGCAAAAGAAATTTTATATAGTTATAACCTTACCAGATACTATTTTGGCCACCATTTAAAATTCAAAAATATATCTTATTTTATTTTATTAAATTTTGCTAATTAGGTGATAGCAAACTCTTTTCTTATTTCACTTATATATATCATATAATAATTTAATATTAATCCATTTAACTTAGTTAGTATATCATATCGGGACTCCATTTTCATTGCCTACATGCGTAGATATAAAGAAAACCTGATATGGAAAGAAATTGTAGTTTATTATCTAAATGGATTTAGAATATAACTAATATTTGATTAGTATGCATAAAATACTAGTTATTCAATTCTTGTAGGAGACTTTAATATTTACCCATTATTATTTTCAATAGCATAATCTAATGCAAATTCAAATTCAAAACTAATCACGTTTTATTTGATAGAGTTAACTCAAAGTCATATTTACCCTTTAGAAAACTTTCAATCCATACTATTATACTACATAAAGGCTCATTGCTTTGCTTTGTGTCACTCCATTTATCTTTTTAGGTTGTTCAATTTTTATTGAATATGTCAATTTATTAAAATTTATTTTTTCAACACTTTAAGAATTTCATGTTGGGTAATGCATCCATCATGTTGCTAGAATTAGGGCATTATATTTTGGTATCAGTGCAAATGTTCATGTAGATTTTAAATTTTGATTGTAAAATAATCTATGTACTTAGTTTTTGACTGAAAACTCATTGTTTAAGTTTACTTAGTTTGTGTATTTGTAAAATTGAAAGGTTTTGTCAAAAAGACTTGAACTTTCTAAGGAGAGATTGGAATTTAAGCGGTCCACTTATGACCCATCTCCTCACCTGGAAGCCATTTTTGTTGCATGTTATTCAACTCAATAAGAAGAAAACAACATTTGAAACCCACTTAAAATTTAAGAAAATCTCATGTTTTGAAACTTTTCTACCAAAAAAAATCCTATTTTGCAAAGTTAGATAACAATAACAATAACAACAACAACAATAATGATGACGATGATGATAATGTTATGAGATCCGTGAAATTCTAGTGCTTGTCAATCTGTCATTGTCCAGTATTTTTAAGGTATGAAAAAATGAAGAACATTTTTATTTGCTGATTAATTGCATAATCCCTTGAGTTTTTTCTCACACATCATTTTATTTCAAAGTATGTTAAGCTTACTATTTTGTTTAGGATTGTATTATTAGTAACACGATTCTCATATGGCTAAAACTTAAATGCACAACACTTTAGACTTAGCATAATATACACGACATACAAGGCTAAACATAGAGAGACCTCGAGGAAGAGTGTAGCGTTCTTAAGATAAATTATTGTTATTTAAAAGAAATGAAATGATGACAACAAAATCAGGTTGCTATGTCCAGAGATTTACTAAGGGCAATGCGAGACTTGGGTAGGTAGCAGGCTCAATCACATCATGACAGCTTCAGTGCCAACACCATGAGCTCAATTGTCAAGCAGTGTCATCGTTTTAGGGTAAAGGTGATCATTTTGCAACCAATCGGTGGTTGAGTAGACTTGAAGAGATCTTCGAGCACATGAATTGCAATGATACTTAAGAGGTTTCTCGTGCAAAGTTCATGTTGACTAACAATGCTAGACATTGATGAGAGTCTAAAACACATATTAGAAATATGGAACAACAACGTAATCTCACTTGGAACTAGATCAAAGAGTCATTGATGGATAAATATGTTTCCCGGGCATTGAAGGATCAAAAGTATGTAGATTTTCTTCAAATCACACAAGGGAATTTGAGACTTGGGGAGTATGAAAGAAAACTTGAACGAGTTTCTAAATATGCTAGTAGACAATGAGTTGACAAAGGATAAAAGGTTTGAAATGGGATTAAGATCAGAGATTAAGGGAATGCAGCCCAACAATATACTACATATGCGTGGAACTAGATCAAAGAGTCATTGATGGATAAATATGTTTCCCGGGCATTGAAGGATCAAAAGTATGTAGATTTTCTTCAAATCACACAAGGGAATTTGAGACTTGGGGAGTATGAAAGAAAACTTGAACGAGTTTCTAAATATGCTAGTAGACAATGAGTTGACAAAGGATAAAAGGTTTGAAATGGGATTAAGATCAGAGATTAAGGGAATGCAGCCCAACAATATACTACATATGCGGAGATTGTACATCAAGTGCAAGCAATCTCAAAAGGTTTAGTATTGGGGGAAAAATCCCAACCTAGTGCTAAGTCTTCTATGAAGAGAAAGTCTTGGGGTCACGACAGAGAAAGTGATGTACCAAAATAAGAAAGAAAGGTTTGTTCAGACTCGAACAAAACTTTTCCTAAATGCCCCAAGGGCAACTAGTGACACTTGGGTGTCTTTAGGGAAAAGGGGTATGCCACATTTGTGGTATGACTGGTCATTTCCTTAGAGAATGTCTAGAGGAGGGAGATGTTGATCAATTTAAGAAAGGAAATGCTAGATTGTTTGCTTTGATAAGAGAAGAGGAAGATCAAAATACAGACATAATAACAGGTATGTTACCACTATCTGATATTCCTATTATTGTCCTTATGGATTCTGGATCTACGCATTCGTTTATTTCTATATTTTTATGGATAAAATTGCAAATAAATTTGTAGAAATAAATAACATCCTAGATGTTAGGCAAAGTCATTAATACTAATCAAATGGCTAAAGATTTTAAGCTAGAGATCAAAAGAAAAGTACTAAAGGTAGATTTATACCTCTTGAGAATGAAAGACTTTGATATAATTTTATGGATTGGCTGGGTAAAAATTATGCAACTATCTTATGCCATGAGAAGAAAGATCTGTTTCAAAAACCTAAGACGAAGAATTTCGATTTTTTGGAACAAGAAATGGGACTCTACCCCAATTAATGACTGAAATGGAAGTGGAAAAAGATGTTGAGAAAAAAATACATGTCAACGATTTTTATTGAATATTACCAGTAAGCCCAAATCTGAATGAAAAGTGGAAGATGACGATGGATAAGGAGTCTGTGGATGTTTTTCCTGAAGATTTATTTGGTATGCCACCAGGAAGATAAGTAGAGATTGTAATTGACTTGAACCCAAGACTAGCACTAATATCTAAAGCTCCGTATAGGATGACACAAAAATAATTACATGATTGAAGATAACTACAAAAACTATTGGATAAAGGTTTCATCAGACCTAGTGTATCCCCACGAGTGCATCGTCATTGTTTGCTAAAAAAGAAAGACGGGTCAAAGAGGATGTGTATTGATTATATGGATATTAGGCCCCGTTGGATTCCTATTTTTATCAAAATGCATTTTTCTATCCCTTCTTTTTGACTGCACATTCTTTGTTAAAATAATGTTACATGTAAATCAAAAAAAAAAACTTGGTGTTCATACCAAATCTTATGTGAGTTCCAGGGTACATCATGCATTGTAGTTAGCATTAATTGGTATAAGAACTTCGGTTATAAACTCAAAGTACGAAAATTTCGAAAAAATAGCAAAGAAAATTCAAGAAGAGCATTAGTACATGTGTGGTATCAATGCTACTTATGCCTAAAAAGGATCGGATATAAAGAATCTGAATTGGTTGTAGCTCAAACAACAATATAATGGGGAAGATTTGATGTTGAATCCTTTTAAAAAGGGAGGGAATAATTGTCAGATTTTGGTTGATGAGTACAATCCGAAAGTGTTTTTCAATTTTGCACATTTTTATTGTATGACATTCGATATTTTAGAGTCAAATTCCATTGTTTATGAGTCCACTTTAGCCTCTTCTAATGTGAGTTAGTTTAAGGGTATTTTCGTTATTTTTACAGTATTTTATCAAACACATTATACTAACCTAAAATGTTCAATTTGTAGATATTATTATTAATTTTCTCACGGACTTGTGATAGTCCATCTCCTATAAGAAGCAATTTAGACCTTTTTTGGGCTTAGAGTCAAATTCCATTGTTTATGAGTCCACTTTAGCCTCTTCTAATGTGAGTTAGTTTAAGGGTATTTTCGTTATTTTTACAGTATTTTAGTTTTATTCATATTTGTTTTACAATTTCCTAATTTATTTGGATTTGTCTATTGAATCAAAGTTTCGTTTTGATTAGGATTTATTTTGCATAATATAAGGCATTATTCATTGTACAAAGAACAAGGCATTAATTTGAGAGATTGAGCCCCTGTCTGATAGCCATTATCTGGAAAAAAAAATTCTGCATACTTATTTTCTGCCACACATTTACACAATAAAATATTCTACACGTGAATTCAAAAAGCCCTACTTTTTAACCATACATCCTCCTAAAAATTACTGTTCAAAACGTTGTTCTAGACGAATAATGACCAACAAACAGGGGCTAACTGTATAGTGAGATTTTTCCTTCAATCTTGTTCTAATTGAACTATCTAGAATTTATCAAAGATTTGTAATCTTTGTGACGTTCAAAACCTTCTAGTCTTTGCTCTTCGTTAAAAAAAAATAAAAACAAAAACAAAAAAAAAAGGAAAAAAAAACAAACAAACAAACAAACATTGGGTCAAGGTTAACTCTGATTTTAGCTTTCTTCAGAAATATTGTGTGAGTTACAGGTCACGTTCTACAACAGGGTTCACATCATGAGCCTCAAGAAAGCTAAAATCAGAGTTATAACCTTTACCGAATGATTTCTCGAATAAAGTATGGGTTAGGAATGTTTGAACACCAAAAAGATTGGAAAGGTTCAATAGGTTCTCGATAGTTCAATTATGAACAAGATTGAAAGTGAATCCTCACTTCAATATCTTAAAATAATGTATCATACTTTCTACAATGAATATTTCTTATATAGGTGGATGCAAGCAATCCTAATTAATTTTTAAAACAGGTATCTAAACATAACAAATAGAATTTGACTTAAACAAAAGACAAGATAAACATGATAAAATAACAAATGTAATTAACATGTAAAACAAATATCAATAACACTAAAAAATTGCAAAATAATGAAAATGCCCTTAAATTAACTCAAAATAGAAAATTGCTAAAACAGATCCCCAAACAATGGAATTTGAATTTTAAAGTTGGACAACGTCATCTAACAAAAATGGAATAAATCTAAAAACATTCGGATTGTACTCACAGACAAATATCTGACAATCCAGCTAAAAGTTATACACATTTTTGTACATTTTGGCAAGTGATCCGCATCAGAATGGATCTTTACTAGAAGATCAAGGAAGCCAAAAGATTACTTATCCATGTTACATGTTTCAAGATTGGCATAAAAGAAGAACCACTTTAAAGCACTTAATTCAAGCTACATCAAAAGATGCAAAGCCTGGAGAGTAGTTGGAAAGTGGGCACGCACTCCTACAAAATAGATCATGCGTGCACAGAAGCAAAATTTTAACCAGTAGAAAAATCAACTGGACAGCATGCGTGCAAGCGACTACAAGGTGCGCGAAAACAGTACAAAAATCTGAAGACGGTTTAATTTTTCTTTTTTCACTTAGAACTTGACTTGTTTGATATTTTATTTATGTTTTAAAAGTTATTTAGGATTCTTTCTTCTTGTTCTTCATTGAACTCAATTTTGAACTTATCAAGGATTTCATCTTTGTTGTTTTCAATTTCACAGCAAGGTTCATATTTTTGATTAAGGGGTCAAGTTCCTTTATAACTTTGGTTTCTTGAATCAATAAATTATTGGGTCAAGCTTCAAACTGGGATTTTAGCTTTCTTAGGGTTGTAATTCAATATTGTGTGGGTTTCAAAGCTACTATTTCTATGTGGGTTCACATCAGCTAGTTTCAGGGTTTTGGCTCTAAAATTAAGGTTTTATATCTATCTCTCCGCATTATGCATCTTCTTCATCAAGTCTCCATCATTTCTCTCAAATCTTCATCTTCTTATTGAGTCCTTTACAACAACATAAATACCAATAACATTCAAGAATTGTTTTGTGCAACTAAATTTAGTGTACAAATACAAATTTTTTTTCTTACCTTTTTTTATTTTTTGCATATTGTCAAAAAAAATGAAAATTCTAGGAACAATCCATCGAAAAGAAATAGAAATTTCAAGCCAAAGGTAGGCTTATTCAATTTCAAGAAACACTTTCTTGAAATACTTGGTTGTGTTTTCATTCAATTCCTTCATTTCTTTGTTTCTGGTGTCCTTTTTCTCGAGTCATTATCCTTCTCCATTTCCTTGTTCTTGTAGTTTGAACCTCACAAGGGTAAATTTTTTTATTGATTTCAATTAGTTCCTTAGAGAACTTGAAAGAAAGCATTGAGAGGAAAAAGGCAAGAGTGGTGAGATTATTAGAGGGAAAAAGCCTAATTGAATGAAAAATGAGTGCAAACAAATGAGGCATATAATTTCTATTTATTAGAATGTCTGTCAAAGAAGATTCATTAGCTAGAGAGGGAAACAATCAAGTATTCATGATGAAAATCATGCAAACAATAATTCAAGTGGATGAATGTTGTATATGGAGAAAATAGAGATAGGATTGATAGGATATGATGATTGTAAACTTACAAAGGGAGTGAGTTCCTAATGTTAGAAGGTAAGATAGGCATGATCCTAGAGTTGAACTTGATTATGAGAATGAATTAGGTATTGAGAATGAGGATAATCAATTATCGAATATCGAAGTGGTTAGGATGAGAAATAGGGGGGCTATGCTGAAAGGAGAAATCCTAGAGACTTTGGTCGCAGGTTGATTGGAATTTGGGCAGCATTAAGATGAAAATTCTTTCATTCCAAAGTAAAAACGATCCCGAGATGTATTTGGGGTGGGAAAAAGAGTTTGAGTTGATTTTTGACTGCCATAACTATCCTACAGAAAAAAGGTAAAGCTAGCAATTGCAGAGTTTACTGATTATGCAATCATATAGTAACAAATTGGAATAGAAATCGCTAGAGGCCCATAGAAACATGATGTGGATAGGCTATTATGAGGAAGATATTTGTGCCTAATCACTATTATAGGGATATTTATCAAAGACATCAAAGCCTTAGACATTCAAAGAGTGTGAAAGATTACCATAAGGAGATGGATAGAACTATGATTGTGGCAGATGTTGAGGGGGATAGGGAACACACAATGGTTAGATTTTTGAACTGTTTGATTAGAGAGATAGCCAACGTAGTTGAATTACAACATTATGTGGAGTCGGAGGGCATGTTACATGTGACTATGAAGGTGGAAAGGCAATTAAAAAGAAAAAGGAGTTGCTAGGTATTCTTTGGGTTCTATTGCAAACAAAGTAGAACAGTAATAGTAGTGATGGGGCAATTTCAAAAGTTAAATGCTTGGGTTCAGGGCACATTGCTTCTTAATGCCCAAACAAAATGGCAATGATCTTGTGTGATAATGGGAAATGGTTATTAACAATGATAGTGATGAGATTCCAAATTTGGAGGATGCTAGTGATGGTGATGGAGTAAAATGAATACCCAATGATAGGTGAAAAGAGGGTTATGTACTCTTAGTATACAAATCAAGGTGGATGATATGGAGAAAAGAAAAGTGAGAACATCTTTCATACTAGGTGCCATGTCAACAAGGTATATGTATGATTATTGATGGGGTAGTTGTACCAATGTTGCTAGTACTTCCCTTGTAGAAAAATTAGGTTTGCTATGAAAACAACATCCTAGACCATATAGGTCGCTGTAGTTGAATAAATGTGGAGAGTAACATAAGCAAGTCTCGGTGAATTTCACAATTGGGAGTTATAGGGGTAAGGTGATGTGTAACGTGGTTCCTATGCATGCTGGGTATCTTATGTGTGGGCCATGGCTGTATGATAGGAAAGTGATACACGGTGGATGCAAAAATAGGTACAAGTTTTCAAAGATGCGGTATCTTTTACTCTTGTTCTGTTAACACCAAAACAAGTCGTCTATCCATCAATTGAAATTGAGACGTTTGGAATCCAAGAAAAACAAAGAAAGGCTAAAAGAGAGTGACACAAATACTTCAAAGAAGAGAGAAATAGCAAGGTGGCTGAGAATAAAGAGAACGTAGTGGAACAACAAGAGAGGGAAAAAAGAGTCTTTACAGAGAAGAAAAGTCAACAGTGAGTTTCCTTACAAAAGTGAATGAAATAAAAAGAGCCTTAGTGGAAAATCAACCCTTGATATTGTTGTGTTCTACAAGGAATCATACCTCAATTTTGAGGAAACTAACCAACCCCTCTCAAGTTTGGCAATTTATTTGTTGTAAGAATTTGGAAACTTGTTCCTTGAAGACATGTCTAGTTGGTTACCACAACATTCAAGGCCAATAGCATTCAATTGATTTGATCAGTTATTTCAAACTACCATCTTATAAAAGCAATCCCGAGAAGACAATAGGAGCTTCAAAGGGAAGTGTAGAAATTGATGAGAAAGGGCATGTGAGGAAAAGCATGAGTCCATGTGCCCTACTAGTCCTAGTTGTACCTAAAAAGGATAGGACCTTGAGAATGTGCATTAAATGCTGGGCAATAAACAACGTAATGGTAAAGTATCATCATCCATACCTAGGGTCAGATGATATGCTTGATGAACAGCATGGATGATGTATATTTGTAAAATAGATCTTAAAAGCGGATATCACCAAATTTGGATGAGAGAAGGAGATTAATGGACTTGCTTTTAAGACTAAATATCGATTGTATGAGTGGTAGATATGCCATTTGGACTTATGAATGCACCCAGCACTTTTAATGAGATTAATGAACCATGTTTCGTTTGCATTCATAGGTATTTGTTGAGATGTGTAGTAAAAACTTAGAGGAGCATATAGAGCATTTGAGGTGTGTGCTTGTTGTCTTGAAGTAAGAACAATTTTATGCTAACTTTAAAAAGTGTACATTTTGCAAGAAAAAAGTTATTTTTCTTGGCCGTTATTAGTGTTTGTGGATGAGGAGAAAATCAGAACCATCAAGGAGTTGTCAACACCTAAAAGCATAACTAAGGTAAGAAGCCTTAATGGTTTAGCTAGCTCTTACAAGCATTTTGTTAAAGATTTTAGCATACTTACTACTCATTGGGATTGCGAAAAGGAGTGTAGGATTCTATTGGGGCATTAGACAAGAACACGCATTTAATACTATTAAGGACAGGTTGTGTTCTGCATCTATTTTAGCACTACCTAACTTCAATAAAACTTTCAAGATCGAGCATAGGAATTGAAGCTGTTTTTTATGAGAACCATGGATTACTTTAATGACATTCTAGTGTATAGTAAGAACTTAGGCAAGCATATAGAACTTTGAGGTGTGTGCTTGCTGTCTTCAAGTAAGAACAACTTTATGCTAACTTCAACAGGTGTACATTATGCATGGAGAATTTTTTTTTTTTTTTTGTTAGTGGAAAGGGTATTGAAGTAGATGAGAAGAATGTCGAACCCATCAAGTAGTGGCCACATCTAAAAAGGCAAAACTGCGGTAAGAAGCTTTCAGGGTTTAGCTCTTATAGGCACTTTGTCAAAGATTAAAACACATTTGCAATGCCACTCACTGAAATTGTGAAAAAAAAAAAAAAAAAAAAGGGGTAGGATTCCATGAACAAGATACTATTAAGGATAGGTTGCACCTATTTTAACACTACCAAACTTTAACAATTGAAGAAGATGAGAAGAAAGTGGAACCCATCAAGTAGTGGCCACATCTAAAAAGGCAAAACTGTGGTAAGAAGCTTTCAGGGTTTAGCTCTTATAGGCACTTTGTCGAAGATTAAAACACATTTGCAATGCCACTCACTGAAATTGTGAAAAAAAAAAAGGTGTAGGATTCCATTGGGGCATTGAACAAGATACTATTAAGGATAGGTTGCACCTATTTTAACACTACCAAACTTTAACAAAACTTTTGAGATTGAATGTGATGCCTTAGGTATATGAATTGTAGCTGTTAATGCATGATAGAAGACTAATAGATTATTTTAGTGAAAAGCTAAGTGGGACAGCTTCAAATTATCCTACAAATGACAAAGAACTTTATGCACTTGTTTGAGCTTTGGAAACATGGCAGCACTAACTATGGTCTTAGGAGTTTGTGCACACCGATCATGAGTCATTGAAATATCTAAAAGGACAAGGTAAATTAAAGAAAAGGCATACAAGGTGGATGGAGTTTATTCAGACCTTCCCCCATGTCATTCGGTGCAAAAAAGGTAACGAGGACATAGTAGCTGATACATTATCAAGGAGGTATGTACTTCTTACTTCTTTAAGTGCAAAGATAAGCGGGTTTGAATTTGTTAAGGACATGTATGCTAATGATCCGAACTTTTCTAACTTGTATATATCATGTGACAACGGTGCAGTTGATAAATTTATAAGCGTGGATATTTGTTTAGAGAATTGTTAGTACGTGAAGCACACAATGGGGGTTTAATGGGGGCATTTTGGCATTAAGAAGACCTTAGAGATATTTCATAAACACTTTTTATTGGCATAAAATAAAAATAAATATTAATCACATTTCTAGTAGATGGCATGTGAAAAGGCTTAAGTCTAAGATTTGGCCACAATGTTTGTGTACGTTCCTAGTGAACCTGTGGTTGATGTATCCATGGATTTTGTGTTGGAATTGCCTAGAATGAAAAAGGAGTAGCGATTTCATATATCTAGTAGTGGACAGGTTCAGAAGATGTAACACTTCATTCCATATTATAAAACAACTAATGTCACGAACATAGCTGACTTATTCTTTAAGGAAATAGTGCGACTCCACAGGATACCTAGGAAGATTGTGCCTGATAGAAATGTTTAAGTTCCTTAGTCATTTTTGGAGGGTTTCTAGGACATTGACACATTTTTTGCTCACTATAGTCAATAAGAATTTAAATAGTTGGGAGGATTGCTTGCCATACTTAGAGTTTGCATATATAAAGACCACACATTCTACTACTTTTTATATACCTTTTGAGGTTGTACTTAGTTTACTCAGCCCGCGTTGCTTGGACTTAAGTACTTGCATAGCTTTTTTGATCATCTACGCTATTGATCTTGTAATTGGTCCACTTGGAACATGCAAAGGCTTCTATCTAGCTCACCCTCCATGATTTTTCATTATTTCCTCCCTTTTTAAAAGGATTAGACCTCGAATTTTGCATGCATTAAAGAGAGAGAGATCAGCAACATTGAAAGTAGCATACACATTATACTTACCTGGAAGGTTCAATTTGTAGGAATTGTAATTAAACTTTTCTAGAGTTGGAATGATCCATCTCCTCTAAGATGCATTTTACACATTCTTTGGGCTAGTAAAAGTTTTTCCGTAGATGTACCCGATCTTCTTCTCATTTGAAGGTGAAGCTTCTTATGGATTGACCTTATCAATTAAGCCTTCTTCTTTCCATATAAACTACATCTTTCATCAAAAGGCAAAGGAATTAAATCCAATGGAGTTAGTGGACTAAAAGACATACACAATTTCAAAAGGCGAATAAAGTAGTAGAATGCATGGCCCTATTATATGCAAATTCGATAAATAGTAAACAATCCTTCCAACTTTTCAAATTCTTATTGATTATAGTGTACAAAATTTGAGTTGTTCTATTAACTACATTATTTTGTCCTGTTGATGAAAAGTAATAGAAAATAAAAGCTTAGTTACACAAAACCCTCCAAAATTGGCTGAGGTACTTAACATCCCTACAATACTCCTAGGTATCCAATGGATTCGCACAAATCAGCTGTGTTCGTGGCATCATCTATTTATGCCATCTTTCTAAATCTATTTGCTACCATATATGGAATCTACATTTTTGTCCTATGCAGCTCCATTACAAAGTCCATGGATACATCATCCTGTGGCTTACTAGGAATGGGTAAGGCTACAAACACACTCCGTGGTAAAAACCTTCTATTTAGCCTTATTGCAGGTAACATCTCTTTTCACCCTAAGCCAATAAAAATGTTCATGCAATATTTCTAAGGCTTTCTCAATACCAAAACGTCCCATTAAACCCCCACTACACTGTGCTTCACGTGCTAACAATTGACACAGCTTTCTTGAAGCTTGTTCAAATATTGGGTAGGAACCTTTGTACATCCTACAATGGGCATAACTATGTGCTTATATCAAGTCTTGTTTCAGGTTTCAAGGTACATCTCGCAAAGGGGTCCACATCATACCAAATGTGAATGCAACAAAACATGATAAAATGTATAAAAAAAAGTTCAAATATTCAAAAAAATATACAAAAATATTAAAATATGTAAAAAAATGGGTCTAAATTTACGAAATTATGCTAAATGTACCTAAACACTCCATCATATATCAAAATGCATGTCATGCGCAAAATTGCACAAGAATAAAAGAAAATGACGAAATGTACAAAAACGCACAAAAATATTGTCAAAATGTTTTACTTTGCATGAAACATACCTAATATAGTAAATGTAATGAACAACGTTGAAATGTACCAAATATTTGTGAAACGTAATAATAAGAGTGAAATGTACAAAAATGTAGTTAAACATTGCCAAACTATGTGAAAATATAACAAAACCATATGCCAAATGTACCCCCACATGTATAAAATGTATAGAATTTCAAAATGCAGCAAAATGCATGAAAATATACCAAAATGGGTGAAATATACCAAAATGCCTTTCCAAAAGGCTTGAAATGTATCCAAAGTGCAAGAAATATACCAAAATATGTCAAAATGTAATGCATGAAATATACACAAATGTGCAAAAGGATAGAAACGTATCAAACAAACCATACTACGGAAAAGTACAAAAACATGATATACTAGAAAGTACAAAATGTAGAAAAATCTGCCAAAATATACCGAAATGTACCAAAACTTGCCAAATAGTAAGTATAAAATAAATAATAAAAAAAGAGAGAAATTACAAAAACTCGTCAAAATTGACAATAATGCTAAAAATGTAACAAAATGTACCTAACTGTGTTAAATGTACGAAAAGGAACCATAGTAAAAAATTGATGGAAATGTAAAAAAAGTAAGCGAAATATAAAAAAAAAAAAAAAAAAAAAAAAAAGCAACCAACAACTTATTGGCCACATCAATCTATTTTCTATTTCCTTTTTTTTAGTATAAAAAAATTGCCGAAAGTGCACTAAAATGTATTGAAATGTGTCAAATATTGGTAAAATGAGCATAATTTACCAAATTATTCCAGAAAGGATGAAAGGTAAGAAAATACGACGCAATGTAAAAAACAACGGGATGCTTGGAATATATCGAAAGAGTACAAAATTATCAAAATGTGTGAATTGTACCAAAATGCTCCTAAGTGTACCGAAACCCTTGAAAATGTGTCTAAGAGAATTAATGTACGAAAACAAACCAAAACGTATCAAAACATACCGAATAAACTAGAAATGTGTGAACTATACCAAAACCCGAACAATGCACCAAAATACGTTATATTCTGAAATGAGCAAATTGTTCCGAAATTCATTAAAATGTATTGAAGAGCACAAAATGAAACAAAATTCGCTACAATGTACAAAAATACAAGAATCATACCATGAATGTGCCAAAAATGTACGAAAATTACCAAATCAATCCAAAATTAACCAAAAATGTACAAAAAAATACACCAAAATGTGTAAGGTCCCGAATTTTATATTCTTAAGTTGGTTGATGTAGACCATTTCTGAAACGAACTATGGAAACTCGCCCTTTTGGTTATGAAAGTTGAAGCCATAAGTTATTTAAAAACCCAACAATTTAAGAGATTAAGTTTAAATAAATTTGGTTACAAGGATTTACCTAAATTCTTAAATTAAATCTTTATGTTTTCGTCTAAGAGTCTAGTTAATTACTAAATCTATAGATGAGATACAATTATCCTAATGACGTTTCGGTCCATTTAGGCCGGAGCATTATAACATTATATAAGAGCACAAGTTTAATCGATTCCATAGACTAGTCATTTTTTAATTTGAAAAAATATATATGTGTGTTTTAAGTACAAAGTAGGAAATTCAAAATGAGAAAATGAAGATTTAAGATATTCCGTGGAATCTTGCATCCATCAGTTGATTTCATCCCAATTAAGGAAAGTTAAAATTCTTATTATGAAAAAAATGTTATGATTCTATTGTTATTTTTTTATGTTACAATATATTCTACATTTTCTTTATGTATATTTTATATGCAAAGATAAATGTAAATTGAAAAAAAAATGTGCTATGTAAAAGACAAGTATTGGGTTAGAAATTAAACCCAAGGTTGCGAGTGACAGATGACTAGAGGAAGACAAAATGCTAGGAGAAGGAATCATGTTAGTCAACAAGAGATAGATATTTGAGCTTACCTTGATTTTGAGGTAGACATTCATTTAGACCTTGATAATCATGTACAAAGCATGTACCAACATTGTCTAAAAGCAAAGAATACAAATTATATGATTAGTAACCGACAGGCAATAGATCATCTGTTAGAAACTTTTACGCCTCATGAAAAACTTATCGAGAAGCTTATACAAGAAAATATGCTATCTCAAATGTTGTAAAGTAAACCTATTGAACTTGACTTTGAGGACTTTTGCAATGCCTATATCCATAATTGGGATACTATGATTGATGATGTTATCTTCCACTCGGGATCCGAATTGACAATGACTTCGGATGACGAACTTGTAGAACCAATTATGACAAATGTTAACGAAGATGAAAAAGATCTAGAGGATACTCAAAAGAAGACCAAGAGTGAAATAAGTAGAAATTATGAAGATTTCTCATTTATTTGGAAAAAAAAAATCAATCATCTGATCAAGACATGAAATATTTTTATTTGCCCTTTCATTCGAAGTATTCTAATATTGAAATACAAATTTAATAAATGATACTATTTCTTATTTCAAAAAAAAAATTCTCGACCAAACCAGAACAACTTGATAAGGGCCTACAAGCGGTTCAAGTTCTTGGCAGGCTGAATCAAAATCAAGCTCCACCCACTCCTCTAGCTCCTATTACCCGCCAGACCCATGACTCGGAAGGCATAAGCCCCTACCTTCGATGGATTATCTAGTCCAATATTAGTTGAAAAATGGCTTCATAAGTTACAATGAATTTTTCGATTCATAGACTACACTGAAGGCCAAAAGGTCCAATGTGCAGAGTTTATATATATCAGTGATGCAAGTCATTGGTGGTATTCAATGTCCCAAACTAGGACCCCCGGAGCAACAATTGGCATTAACTTGGGAACAATTTAAAGAGGAAGTGATGGACAAATATTTTCCTCAATTTCTAAGAGAGTTCAAGGAGAGCAAAAGTTCAAGTAGGGTAGCATGTCCCTGATTCACATGGAAATTAAGAACAATTCAAAGAGGATGTGATGGACAAGTATTTTCCTCAATTTCTAAGAGATTTCAAGGAGAGCAAAAGTTCAAGTAGGGTAGCATGTCCCTGATTCACATGGAAATTAAGAACAATTCAAAGAGGATGTGATGGACAAGTATTTTCCTCAA
This sequence comes from Olea europaea var. sylvestris, assembly GCF_002742605.1. NCBI lineage: Eukaryota > Viridiplantae > Streptophyta > Magnoliopsida > Lamiales > Oleaceae > Olea > Olea europaea. The sequence goes on from NW_019239264.1 coordinate 190,692, forward strand.
TTTCTAAGAGATTTCAAGGAGAGCAAAAGTTCAAGTAGGGTAGCATGTCCCTGATTCACATGGAAATTAAAAAGACTCAAAGGCACCTGGTTCACATGGAAATTAAAAAGACTCAAAGTTTCGAGCAAGGGTTAAATCTAGACCTAAGCATGATTCTTATGTCACATCATTTCACATCATGCTGACAGACACTAGAAAGAGCTCATGTCTTTCGGTATTAGAAGCTAATACAGAGCAACACAGTTACTTGTACAGCCAGCATGATAAAAGGCAAATTGGAAAGAAAAAGTGGAATGGTCAAGACAAATGGCAAAATAAGAAAGCTAATATCGAATCTAGTGCCATAAGGCCATAGTAGCTGTAGTAACATCGTGCCCTAAGTGTGGTAAACCTAATCGTAGTGAATGCCTGTTTAGGAAGAATGCCTATTTTCAACGTGGTAAGTCAAAACATATTGCTAAGGATTGTCCTATATTTATTCAGAAGAAGGATGATAACAGTTATCAGAACAAAAGGAGGAAAGCAAGAGTTTTTACACTGACTCATGAGGATGTAGAGGAGAACTCAAATGTAATACCAAGTATTTACACCTACTTATGTAGTGTTTGATTAGGCTACTCATTCTTTTGTATCAACGTCTTTCATTGCTAAATCTAGTATTACTTGTGATAAATCAAAGAGTACACTAGAAGTTAGCATCCCCTGAGGCAGAACATTAAATATGGATCAGTTAGCTAGGTCGGTGAATCTTGAAATTGAGGGAAAAACAAATGAAGCTAATTTGTATATGATGAAGATGAAAGAATTTGATGTGACTTTAGGCATAGACTGATTGGGATGTAATTATACAATCATTCATTGTAGACAGAGGAAAGTGTTCTTTCAGAAACCAGGAGAAGAGCAATATTCTTTCCTCGAAATAAAGTCCAAACGCCATCTCCAACTAGTATCGACTTTGCAATTTGAGAAAATGTTGAGAAACAAAACATATCAAGGATTTCTAGCTAACATCTCAGGAGAAAAATAGGCAATGATAAAGATTGAGGACGTATCAGTAGTACAAAAATTTATACGTAGTTTCAAAAGATCTATTGGTACTCCACCAAATAGATAGGTGGAGTTCACAATAGATTTGGTTCTCTAAATAGCAATAGTATCTAAAGCTCCATATAGAATGGCTCCAAAGGAATTTCAGAAGTTGAAAATTCAATTATAAGAATTGTTAGACAATAATTTATCCGATCAAATGTATCTCCATAGGGCATACAAGCATTGTTCATAAAGAAGAAAGATGGAAGTATGAGGATGGATAGACTATCGAGAGTTGAACCATTTGACCATCAAGAATAAATATCCCCTCCCATGAATCGAGAATTTGTTTGATCAATTGAAAGAGGCTATGGTATTTTTCAATATCGTTCACCATATGGATCATCAACTGAAGGTTAAGGTAAGTTATACCCAAGACAACTTTCAAAACTCGTTATGAACATTACGAGTTGGATCCAGGAAAAGTGTGAATTTTGGCTTGAACGAGTTAGATTCCTAGGTCATATAATACTACAGAAGGAATTTCAATAAATCCAATAAAAGTGGAAGCGGTAATAAATTGGAATACACCAACTAACGCTCGTGATGTTCAAATTTTTCTAGGATTGGCCAGGTACTATTGAAGATTTATCAAAAGTTTTTCCAAAATAGCTGGATTGGTACAATTGAAAAGGAAATGAGTAAAGTTTCGATGGATATATAAACGTGAACAATGTTTATAGGAGCTAAAAGTAAAGATTGATTACAGCACCTGTGGTAACCTTACTCGATGTTTCAGAAGAGTTTGTTTTATATAGCGATGCATCCAAACAAGGTTTGTGATGTGTACTGATACAGCACGAAAAAAGTGATTGCTTATGCATCAAGGCAATTGAAGCAACATGAGCAAAATTACCCGACCCATGATCTAGAAATTATAGTGATAGTTCATACATTAAATCACAAATCATAAGGGCCTCAAATATTTCTTCCTACAAAATGAATTGAATATGAGACAAAGACGATGGTTGGAGCTAGTAAAGATTATGATCGTACTATTCATTACCATCTGGGTAAGACTAGTGTTGTTGTCGATACTCTATGTAGAAAGTCAATGGGACCGTTGACGTCATTTACCTACTACTCTGATGGAGTTGATCAAAGATTTGGAGAGTTTGCGATTTTTATTAGTTTTGTGTATCTCAAATGGAGATTTTTTTTTTCTTTCAACCATATTCGATTGTTGATACAGTATATAAGGACTGCTACAACAAATAGTATTCTTCAACTTCGCCTAAATGGGGGCATGAGCTCGTGGTCTTATTTTAATTTAACATGTTAACAAAAGTACAAAATATTAAGATATGTAGAGTTACAAATGTTTCTAATGTTATCTTTAAAGTAAACCTTTGAAAGTAGTTAGGATTCAAAGAAGTCTTCGATGATTGAATAATTGATTGGATGATGGATAAGTGTAAATATCATGTTTATCTTGATCATGAAAAGTGACTTGTAAGAGTAATTTTATGAACGAGATACTTAACTTTATATTTTTTTTTTATTATTTTCAAAGAATACTGTAAATTGGATGAGAATAGATGAAAATGAGCAATAATGGATCAAAAGGAGTAAGTTGGACATATTTTGAAGGTTGAGGACCAAGAGGTCACGTTTAGAAGTTGAAGGACCTTAATTATAATATTTAAGGACCTAAATCTAAATTAAAAAAAGGAAATGGAGATCAAATTGCACAAGGAAAGATTAAATTTCAACAAATTGAGATTGGACCACTTATGACGAATAGATTGAACGTCATATTTGTGACTTTTGGTAGAGCAATATCCAATCTCACTAAAGCATGACGGTCCTCATATAAGGTACTATGATGTTCTCAAGTCGATTCAATCAATTCCACTATCGAATGTTATAGACTAACTATTTTCCACTTAATAGTTATTCATGTGAAATCTCTATAGCATCTCCAATATTTTGTTTTCTTAAAATATCTTCACATTCATTTATATGTCACTATATTTTAACTTGAGAGATCAACTACTCATTTCATAAGTAATAAATGCTGGACATGTTAGTCTAATCGCAATAACAATATATATACCTCGTTATTACTTACTAAAATGACTAATTTAAGATTTAGTTATGTGTGACTTCATAATCACAATTTCTTTTGATTAACAAGTTACAAAGACTTGAATATACAGACTCTATAAATTTAATTTGTTATAATAATAAGTCAATTAAAATAATAGACACGCTACAAGTAAAATTGTATAAATAAAAATAAAATATTTATATCCTAAAGTCATTTGGATCTGAGGCATATCACTTAGCCCCCGTTTGAGCCCCATTATTTCTCATTACATTAAATTAAATTTTTCTCTCTCCTACTTTTAACCACACAATCTTCAATAAAATAATATTACACTTAAAACAAAAAATTTTTAACAACTCATTTTAAAAAAAAAAAAAAAACAATATTCATCTCATTATAATTTACAAATAATGGGGCTTAAACGGCCCCTTATCGTACCTAAGCCATCACAAAAGATTGAAAAATTTTAGTGACTATAGGTTGGCTTCGAATAGAGACATGAGAAATATTAAACAACTTGAGTTTACATCATGTGGAAACCTATGAAGCAACAATAAAAGAAAAATATGCTAAAAAACGGAAACTTATGGAGAATAGCTATGAAAGAGGAAATGAATTTACTCAGATAAAATTTAAACATGCATCTTGGTTCTTAGACCTGAAAAAAATGTTACTGTTCATCCGTGTTGTTCACGTTTACAATTTTTTTTTCGATTTTTTATTTGTTTCAAAAAAATATATATTGTTGCTCTCCAATATTACACCAAATATATACCCAGCCAATATTATTCTTTCCATATCAAATACAATCCATTCACATATACACCTTAACACTGGTCCATGAAAACCCAACTTAAACAAGCCAAGTAGCCCATTCAACATTCAAAAAGTGAAAATTACACTAGACCAAGTTTTTCAAGATGATAATTCAAAAATCATATAATAAGTTTATTTAATCCTGTACCAGGCGTTAATTTAACTATTAATATTAGTAACAATATTATAAAATATATCCAATCTTATCCCAATCCAATTAAATCCCAAACCTTAAAATTCATTTCTCCATTTTTGCACCTCTCACTCTCTCCACATAACTCGCAACTCTGGCATCGTCGCACCCACAATCGCAGACCGTTATTGAGCTCACAGTGACGATCTCTATCCCTACCCCACTTGACAGTCTCTACCTTGACCTCCACCTAGTGCAGACATCACTTTTGATGAGTCCACACATAGTATGTCTTTCAAATCCACTCGAGTTTTTGTTAACTTAACCATACCATATCTACATATTGGTATTTCTCCAAAACTAGCCTTATCTCATTCTACTGTATCAGAGTTCTCCTCCTCTCATAAGGATCCACCATCTTCTTTACATGTTTATACTCGAGACGTAAGCCACCAGTTGCTATACCAACCATCACCTAGTTGTCTACACATCCAAAATTTGTCATTTGTTCTGGCCCATTTCTCTCCATAAAGGTAAATGTACTTGTATAACTAAACATCCTATCAGCCACTACGTTACTTTTGATTCATTGTCACCTTCTTTTTTTGTATCACATTCCAGCTTTCTAGTATTTTGTACCTAAGACAGTGACAGAGGCTTTATCTGATCCTGAGTGGCGAAAGGCTATAGAATTAGAAATGACAACCTTACACGAGTATAAGATTTGGGAACTCGTTCATTTATTAGATAGAATACATTTGTTGGTAATAGATATGCCTTTGTTCTGAAGTTCAATCCTAATGGAACTGTTGATTGATTGAAAGCTGACAGGTTGCTAAAGGTTACATACAAACCTATAGCATTGATTATAATTAAACATTCTCTCCAATTGCTAAGATCTTTTCTATTCGTGTTTTAATCTCTATTGGTACTATCAATTGGTTTTTATTTCAATTGGATATTAAAGATGCATTCCTTCATGGTGACTTGCACGAAGAAGTTTAAATGGAGCAACCTCCTGGGCTTGTTACTGAAGGAGAGTATCATAACTATGTTTATAAGTTGACGTAGGCTTTATATGGGTTTAAAAAATCACCAAGGGCATGGTTTGGGATTTTCTGAGGTTGTTTTGTAATTTAGTCTTCAAAAGTACCAAATAGATCATTTAGTATTTCATCTACAAATCTGTACAGGTTATGTTATTGTTGTAGTTTATGTAGATAATATTGTAATCACTAGTGATGATACAAATGAGAATGCCCAATTGAAACAGTTTCTATAGAAACATTCTTATACCAAAGATCTAGGCAAGGTCCAATATTTCTTGGGTATTGCATATGCCTATTTTATTACGTGAATAGTGGCAAGTACATATCTACCAAACAAATAAAAGGTATGATAGTTTTCCATGTATGTTCTACTTTAGGAAGTAAAGAGAGTAATCTATTTTGATTTTCCATTTTCGCACGATAAGTTTTAAAATAAACTCGTTTGCATAGTTATCAATGTCGAAATTTCATAAAATTTTAAGGAAGTAGGGAACATCTTATAATATGATATATCCAAAATTTGGCTTCCGTCGGTGACATATGAGGCGTGAAAATATTTTCCAAAATCCTGCTAACACTATCTAAACAAGCTATTTTCTTTTTTTCTATATCGTAGGGTAAGAGTCAAAATAAATTCGTTTGCATAGCTATTAATCTCAAAACTTCATCAAATTTTAATGTAAAGTAGAAAACTCCTTATAATATGACATATAAAAAATTAGCGTCCATTGGCATCATATGAGTTGTTAAAATATTTTTCAAAACTCAGCAGTGACCCAATTGAAAGGCAAACCGGTGTAGTTCACTTAAAATGACATATAAAATTTCACAGATATCAAAACCACATGATTTTAAATTTATTTAGTAACTAATCTATGAGACTATCAAATCTAATTGATGTCATCCAGAAATTTCAAGTACTGGTCGAGTTGAAAACATCAACACTAGCCAGAGCAGTTTACCTTAAAGTGACATATGAAATTCTACCAACATCGGATTGACACGATTCCAATTTTATT
>NW_019239264.1:197357-290713 GCF_002742605.1 Olea europaea var. sylvestris
TTAAATTTGTTAAATTTGGTCTTTAACTAAGAATTTGAAGATTTTCTAAGTCATAAAAAATAATTCATATAATTTTTTTATAAAAACATTTACATGGTGATCCGAACCTGAATTACCTATATGAAATACCATGTAGATGACCATTGAGGCAAACCAGTTATTCATCAAATCTTTATAATTAAATTTACTTAAACTTAATCTCTTAAATTGTTGGGCTTTTAATTAACTTATGGCTTGGGCTTTCATAATCTTAAATGGATTGATCTTCCATAGCTCGTTTCTTAAATGGGTTAGGCTCGTGGTGCTAAATCATCAATCATCACAGAATAATAGCCTAATTTCATTTTAATTCTCGAGCTTCTACAACATGACCGGATATTTCTATGCAGTTAGCATCATTAGTTACCAAAATGTTTGAGGGTAAGTGTTAAGGAAGTAAATCACGTCAATTAAGCAAGATTATAACTAGAATTTATTTTGTTTCCATTCTTGTACTAGTTACCAAAATGTGGACGCTTGTTAGTCTATATAATGAAATAGGAGAAGACGAAGAAACTTAACTTTCTTCTCTCCATTATTTTTATCAAACCGTAACACAAATAAACAAGAAAACATTAGAAAGTTTGTATTTATAAACTCCATTACTTTGAGAGATAAAACTCTACGTAGGGACTTAATGTTATCTAATCGTTAACACCGGTACAATTAAGACTGACTAGGATTTCATTGAGCAAGTAAATCAAATAAATACAAACTAAATATAGATCCATCGACTATGTAAATTACCTGTGTCCAACAATTATTATAAAGTTAAAGATGTATTCGACTCCTACATCTTTATTAAAGACAAGCATATTTGATTCCTCGGTATTAAACTATAACAAGTGTTATAAAGACATTCACACCTTCCACTATTTGTTCAATGAAACAAAGCCAATAAAATGTCAAATGTGCATAAATATACATAATAAATATTTGTAATATTTTTACACTTTTTCCCTTCTCTCTCTTTTGAATTGTCAAAAGCCCATGCCGTCGACAACCACCGTTAATCAGTTCACTGCCAATGAAGACCATTAATCTCTTGAGATTTGCTTCTCTTTATTTTTGCATTTTTTGCTCTCTTCTCTTCTCTTCTATTTCTCATATTTAAGGGTGTTTGCTTTTTCATTGTTCACATTTTTTGTTCTGGATTGATACAATATGATTTATTTTTTCAATTTTTGTTGTCTATTTTTCCAGATCTACAAAAATGCTAACATTATGGTTTGTGTAAGTTATTTATGAATTTATTTCTTATAACTACTCTTCTCTCTCTTTTGAATTGTCAAAAGCCCATGCCGTCGACAACCACCGTTAATCAGTTCACTGCCAATGAAGACCATTAATCTCTTGAGATTTGCTTCTCTTTATTTTTGCATTTTTTGCTCTCTTCTCTTCTCTTCTATTTCTCATATTTAAGGGTGTTTGCTTTTTCATTGTTCACATTTTTTGTTCTGGATTGATACAATATGCTTTATTTTTTCAATTTTTGTTGTCTATTTTTCCAGATCTACAAAAATGCTAACATTATGGTTTGTGTAAGTTATTTATGAATTTATTTCTTATAACTACTTTCATTTTAAAAAATTAATTGCCCTGTAGAAGCTCAAAAAATAAAATGAAATTTGGCTCATATTGTTATGTTATGAGCCAAATTTTATTTTATTTTTCGGGCTTCTACATCCCTTACACATTAAACAAAATTTCGTCCTCGAAATTTTCCTTTTGAATTGGCCTCTAGAGAGTGTCGGATATTTGTCTTTAATTTCTTCTTTTCCTTCTCAAGTAGCTTCTTCTATTCCATGATTATTCAATTGTATTTTGACTAGTGGAATCTCCTTCTCCCGTAATTTATGTACTTTTTGATCTAGTATTTTAATCAATAATTCCTTATAAGATAAATCTTTTTGTACTTGTAGAGATTGATAATTGACCCCGTGATCAAGATCATGCATATATTTCTTGATCATCGATATATGAAACACGTTGTGAACTGCTAATAGCTCAGGCGGCAAAACTAATTGATAAGCCACATTTTCGACCCTAGCAAATATTTCAAAAGGTTCAATATAACAAGGACGTAGTTTGCCTTTCTTGCCGAACCTAAGTACACCCTTTATTGGTGCCACTTTTAGAAAGACTTTCTCTTCAACTTCAAATTCCAGGTCTTTTCTTCTGGTACCTGCATAACTCTTTTGTCTATCTTGTGTGACCTTTATCCTAGTACGGATCTTATCAATGGCTTCCACTGTCCTTTTAATGATTTCTGGCCCCAAAACTCACTTTTCTCTGAGTTCATCCCAATGAACAGGCGATCTGCATCTTCTACCATATAGGAGCTTTATACGGTGCTAGTCCAATAGTTGCCTGAAAACTGTTATTATATGCAAATTCCACCAAAGGTAGATATGATTCCCAATTTCCACCTAGATCTAGAACACAAGCCCTTAGCATATCTTCTAAAGTTTGAATGTTCCTTTCAAACTGACCATTGGATTGAGGGTGATACGCCATATTGAAATTCAATTTCGTTCCAATAGCTTCTTGTAATCTCTTCCAAAACTTTGACATAAATCCTGGATCTCTATTGGACATAATAGATACAGGGACACTATGCAATCTTACAATCTCTCTAATGTACAACTACGCCAGCTGACCTAAATGTCATTTTTACCGAAAGAAAATGAGCGGACTTTGTTAGACGATCCACTATTACCCATATAGCATTGCAATATTCTCCCACTTCAATTCAAGTATATCCAATGGATTTAAAACCCTACCGGTCTTCGATGTTCCGATTTAACTTGTTGACACACTATGCATTTTGCCACAAATAAGTCTATACTTCTATTCATATTCGTCCACCAAAATGTATCTCGAAGGTCTCGATACATTTTTGTACCACCATGATATGAGGTATATGAGGTGGAATAAGCCTTCTCTAATATCTCTTTCCTCAAAACTTCATCGATATGTACGCAAATTCTTCCTTTAAACATTAGTGGCCAATCCGAAGTTGTTCCAAAATCCTTTCTCTTATCAATACCAATTTTGTTCTTAATCTTCTGCAAGAATAGGTCTTTACTTTGTGCTTCTATGATCCGATCTCTAAGAGTGGGTCGAACCATCAAAGTTGCTAAACGAGTAGTAACTTGTTCTTGTGTGGTAATCCCTTCAATTTGCAAAATTTTCAAGTCTTTGGTTAACTCCATCTGAATAGTAGGCAATGATGCCAGCTGTCCCATCGACTTCATACTTAGAGCACAACAACAAATTAGCCTTACCAGGATGGTAATGAATAGTGCAATCATAATCATTTACTAGCTCCAATCATCATCTCTGTCTCATATTCAATTCCTTATGTTTAAAAAAATAAATTGAGACTCTTATAATTCATATAAATGTCGCACTTTCCTCCATATAAGTAAAGGGGCCATATCTTTAATCTACCGCTGCAAGTTTTAGATCATGCCTAGTTCTGCTCATGATGTTTTAATTGCCTTGACGCATAGGCAATCACTTTTCCATGTTACATCAGTACACATCTCAAACTTTGTTTGGATGCATCACTATATATAACAAATTCTTCCGAGCCTTCAGGTATGGTTAATATGGGTGCTGTAACCAATCGTTGTTTTAGCTCTTGAAAAATTTGCTCATACTTGTCTGTCCATTGAAACTATACTCCTTTCCTTATCAATTGTGTCATTAGTCTAGCTATTGTGGATAATCCTTCTATAAATCTCCGATAGTACCTAGCCAATCCTAGAAAACTTCGAATTTCACCCGCATTAGTCGGTGTCTTCCAATTAGTTACTGCTTCCACTTTTACTAGATCTACTTCAATTCTTTGGATAGTAACTACATGATTGAAGAATCCAACTTGCTCAAACCAAAATTTACACTTTTTAAATTTGGCCTACAACTTTTGATTGCGCAATATTTCTAGCACCATTCTAAGATATTCCTCATGTTGATCTTTACTCTTGGAGTATATCAAACTTCATCAATGAAAACTATGACAAATTGATCCAAATACTAATGAAATGATTCATTAGGTCATGAACACTACTGGAGCATTTGTCTACCCAAACAGTAGAATTATAAACTCGTAATGTCCATAATGAGTTCTGAAAGCTGTCTTAGGTATATCACTCGCCTTAAGTTTCAATTGATGATATCCATACCGTAAATCGATCTTGGATAATACCTTAACCCCTTTCAATTGATCAAACAAATCCTCGATTCTCGAGAGAGTATACTTATTCTTGATGGTCAAACGGTTCAATTCCCAATAGTCAATACACATCATCATACTTCCATCTTTCTTCTTTACGAACAACACTGGTGCGCCCCATGGGGATACACTTGATCGAATAAATCCACTTTCCAACAATTCTTATAGCTGAATTTTCAACTCCTGATGTTCCTTTGGAGCCATTCTGTATGGAACTTTAGCTACTAGTGCCGCTTCAGGAATCAAATCTATTGTGAATTCCACTTGTTCATCTAGTGAAATACCAGGTAGATCTTCTGAAAACACATCTATAAATTCTTGTACCACTGGTATGTCCTAAATCTTTATCGTTGCCTGTTTTTCTCCTAAGATGTTAACTAGAAACCTTTGAGATGTTTCTTTTCTCAACATTTTCTCGACTTGTAATGCCGATAATAGTTGGAGATAGGGTTTGGTCTTTATTCCAAGGAAAGAAAATTGTTCTTCTCTTGGTTTCAAAAAAGTCACTTTCCTTTCTTTACAACGAATGGTTACATAATTATATCCTAATCAAACCATGCTCAAAATCACATCAAAGTCTTTCATCTCTATCACATAAATCAGCTTCAAATATTTTTCCCTCAATTTTAAGATTCACCAACATAGTGAACTTATTTGTGTTCAATGTTTTGCCTGAAAGGATGCTAGCTTCTAGTGTACTCTCTAACTTATCACAATTAATACTAGATTTGACAATGAAAGATGTTGATAAAAAAGAGTAACTCCTGAATCAAACAGTACATAAGCAGGTGTATCAGATATCAGTAGTATACCTACTATCACATTTGAGTTCTCCTCTGCATCCTTCTGAGTTGTAAAAACTCGTGCTTTACCCTTTTTTTCTGATCACTGTTGTCATTTTTCTTCTGAGGCAATCCTTAGCAATGTGTCCTTGCTTATCATAACGAAAATAAGCATTCTTCCCATACAGATATTTACCATGATGAGGCTTACCACACTTAGGGCAAGGCACAACTGTAGCAACTATGGCAATACTGGCACTAGATCCAATATTAGTCTTCTTATTTTGTCGTTCGCCTTTTTCTTTGTCTTGACAGTTCCATTTTCTCTTTTCAACTTGCCCTTTGTCATGCTGGTTGTACAATTGACGTGTTGCTCTGCATTTACCTTCTGATACTAAGTAGCATGAGCTCGTTCCACCATCTCACGGTATGATGTGAAACGATGTAACATAAGAATCATCCTTACATCTGGGTTTAACCCTTGCTCAAACCTTCGAGTCTTTTTAATTTCTGTGTCAACTAGGTATGGAGCATACCTTGAGAATTGATTGAATTTTCGCTCATAATTAGTCAGGGACATATTACTCTACTTGAGTTGAAGGAATTCACTCTCCTTGAAATCCCTTAAAGATTGAGGAAAATAATTGTCCATCACTTCCTCATTAAATTGTTCCCAAGTCAATGCCAATTGCTCCTCCAGGGTCCTAGTTTACTTGTGAACATAAACTTCGGACACGGGCCTTTTGGGCGTCAGTGCAGTTGATGAGTTGAAAATTTTGCTCTAACTTATGAAGCTACTCCTCAACTAGTGGCTAGATGCTCTATCGAAAGAAAGGTGGTTGTACCTTCGAAATAACTCAACCACCGAGGCATAAGTTGGGAGAGTAATAAGAGCTGAGCTGGATTCTAATTCAACCTGCCAAGGTCTTGAATTGCTTATAGGAGGTCCCTTATCAAATTGTTCTAGTTTGCTCGAGAAATTTTCCTTGAAATAAACTACAATATCTCTTATATCCGAAAATCAACTTTCATCGGTAGCATATAGGGTATTAAAATATTTTTCAAAACCCCGCAGCGATTCAGGTTGGAAGGTAACCCAGCGAAGTTTACTTAAAGTGCCATATAAAACTCTACACACATCAAATTAACATGATTTCAAATTTATTAAGTAACTAACCCCTGAGGCTATTAATCCCAATTGGTTTTGTCCAAAAATTTCAAGTAATGAGTGAGTTATGGATTTTTGAAACCAAGGGTAGACTCTGAAAAACATTGCACACTACCCATGTGTAGTTTACTTAAGTGACATAAAATTCTACCGACATTAGATTGACATGATTCCAAATTCATTCAGTAGCTAAACTATGTGGATATGCAGCGCCGTTGGTTTTGTCTAAAAATTCCTAGTAACGAGTGAGTTATGAATTTTTAAAATCAAGACAGAAACTGAAATTTTTAAAGAGACAGCAATATTTTTTTTCTTCTTCATTTTTTTTTTTTTTTTTTTTTATAAATGATGATTTGTAAATTAACCTCTATAACACATATCTAATTTAAACACAACTTATTCATGAAGAAATATTCATAGAATAGTTCCACATATGATGTCCGTAGAAGCCCGAAAAATAAAATGAAATTTGGCCCATATTGTTATGTAATGATTTAGCACCATGAGCCTATCCCATAACCGAGTCTTATACTCAACCCACATAAGAATGAAAGCCCAATACTAGTCCAATGTGTCTTAAATAAATTTATTTACAATTTTATGGTGGTTCAACATGCAACACAAGTCTGACCACCATACATGTTTTTTTAGGAAAAATATTTGAAATAGTTATGACGGATTCAATGTCTCCCATGATTTGTACCCAACTAAAATTTATATTTTGTATGGTAAAATTTCCAAGACAAGATTTACTTACACGTTATTTTTTAAAGGGACTAGATCATAAGTTTAAAAATGAGAAGTAAAAGAGATTTTATGGATTTCTACTTGGAGATTTATGTTGATATTTTCTTAACTTGTTAAGTGAATAAATCATTTTAGGGACTGAGGATAAAATTTATTTAATGACAATTCATCTCATCTTCCAAATAAAAAGCCATATAATATGGTTGAATGTTCAAAGCTCTAGTCAAACGAGTTTCAAAACTTGGTGGAATAGTCAAGAAATTAAACAACAAATTTAAATGCATGAAATGAAACGGCAAACTATCTTCAATTCTTTTAATTGGTTAATAATAGTTAAGATAGGGAATAGTTAAAAAAAAAAAAAAAAAAAAAAAAAAAAAAAAACCTAAACAATTTTTCAATTATTTTCTTAAATGTTCAATGAAGGGCTGCCTTTCTAGACTTCTCTCCATTTCCTTCAAATTAATTATATTCTTGGAATGAAACATACCATTTAAATTCCAAACACACATACACACACGTATCACAGGTTTCAATGTACCAAAATAATGTTGAAATGAAATAGCCCCCGTTTGGCCCCCATTTTGGGGAAATGAAAATGGGTGGAATAGTATTTTTTTTTCGAAAAATGAATGGTTGATAAAGAAGTAAAATTTTTGATTTACGTGTAATATTATTTTATCGAAGATTGTGTGGTTGAAAATAGGATAGAGAAAAATGAAATGTAATAGAATTAAAATTAATGGAGGCCAAACGGGGGCTTACAATTCACTAGATAAACTATTGTAAATTTCTTTAATAGTGAGGCATGAATGCTACCGTTTTTATATCTTTCATTTTCAAATTTAAGGCATGGAATGTAACCTAAACTCTTTGAAATGCTTTTAATTTCTTCAATTTATTTGCTACCCACATTTTTATAGAATTTAGGATTTACCTTTTATTCCTTCAAGTTATTCACAATACACTTTGAACAAGAAAAGCTTTCAAAAGTAAAGAAAGAAAAATATAAGAGATGAGCATTTCTTAAGTTTCGGGTGCCGTCGGAAAACAACATCCACCGTCCAATTGAAAGTTTCAAATTAAGGTAGGTAGAGGTGCAAGTGTGTATTTCGTTTTCAAATTATGATTTTTCAATAAAAATTTGAATGAATTGGTACCTTCGGGTACGGTGCTTCAACACTACTATAGCTTGAATGAAATGGTACCTCCGGGTTCGGTGCTTCGACACTACTTTAGTTTGAATGATTAGTCTCCAACTCTACGTGTTATGATAATACTATAGAAAATCGAATTTTGTTGGAAATCCATATACGTGTGACAGTATGAATCTACAGTTCAAAATTTCTAATTTGATAATGAAATGCACTGATGATATCTATTGAGTTTCAAACTTATGGGTTAATCCCCTTCCTACAGATTGATTGATTTTGCTTGGAAGTATGGATGATGGTAGATGAAGATGCAATATGCCATGGAGAAGCTGGTGATTTAACTTCTTTAATTAGATTATGAAAATGTTTACGTTTACTTTTAAATAGATTTCTATGGACGTCATATGTGAACTATTCTATGAAAACTTCTTTATGAATAAGTTATATTTTCAAGTAGATATGTGTTCTAGAAATTATCTTTCGAATCATCGTTTACAAAAAAAAAAAAAGAAAAGGTGGTTAGCTATTTAAATGTTGCTGTTTCTTAAAAATTTCATCTTCTACATTGACTTTAAAAATTTGTAACTCAAATATTGCTTAGAATTTTTATACAAGACTAGGCGTTTGATAGCCTCATAGGTTAGCTACTGAATAAATTTGGAATCGTGTCAATCCAATGTGGGTAGAATTTTATATGTCACTTAAAGTAAACCGCACGGGATGGTGTTGCTGTTTTCCTGCTTCTACCTTGATTTCAAAACTTCAAAACTCAATCATTTCTTGGAATTTTTGGATGAAACCAATTGGACTTGATAGTCTCATAGATTAGCTTCTGAATAAATATAAAATCATGTGGTTTTGATGTCTATAGAATTTTATATCCCATTTTAAGTGAATTGTACCAATTTACCTTCCAACCGAGTCACTTCAGGATTTTGAAAAATATTTTAATAACTCATATGTTATCGACGGAAGTTGATTTTTGGCTATATCATATTATAAGGAGTTTCATGCCTTACATTAAGATTTCATTAAGTTTCGGAGTCGATAGCTATGCAAACGTATTTATTTGACAATTGCTGCTCGAGACAGAAAGTAAAATAGCAATATTTTTTTTCATTTCCTGCCTTTAATGTTCACATCAACAATAGATATATATGCATGAAAATCATTCTAAAGATATTTTTTCATTGTTTCTTTTAGTATTAAATTGTTTTGTAAAAACAAAAAGATAAATATAACTTTTTAAATTAAATCTTTAGGTTTTCTGCTAAAAGTATAGTTAATAAAACGAAACTGTTATATAAAATTTAAGTTTACTACTAAGATACAATCATTCGGGTGACGTTTTGATCAGTACGGGTCAAGGCATTACAGTGTGGTATCAAAGCACGAGTTTAGTCAATTCTGTAGACTCATTTTTTAAATATATTATTTTAAGTATAAATAGGAAATTTAAACATGAGAAAAATGAATATTTAAGGCACTCTATAATATCTCACATCCATCAGTCGACCTCATCCTACGGTCCTGGTATGTTTAGCTAAGCAAAGTTTAAATCTTTCTTCCGAAAAATGTTATGATTCTATAGTTACATTTTTCTTTACGTATACCTTATATGTAAAGATAAATGTAGTTTGAAAAAAAAAATGAGTTTTTCAAAAGACATGTATTGGGTTAGAGCTTAAAGTACGGGTCGTAATTGACAAAGAAAAGTAAAAAATTCAAAGGAAATGAACCATATTAGTCAATAGTAGATAGATATCTGAGCTTACCTAGATTTTAAGGTAGACGAATTTGTGGACCTTGACGATTAATCACATACAAAACATGTACCAACAATGGCTAAACGCAAAGAATGAGGATTAGTGATTGACAAGCAATAGGTCATTTACTAGAAACTCTTGCACTTTGTGAGAAACAAATCGCAAAGCTTATACAAGAAAATATGTTACCCCAAAATTTTGGAAAGTGAACCTAAGGAAAGTACTTTGAGGTTTTTGCAATGCATGTATCCATAATTGGGAGACTAAGATCGGTGATGTGATATATCTCCCACATGGGATCTGAATAGGTAGTGACCTCAGACGATGAAGTAGTACTATCAATCGTGACCAATACTAGCAAAGAAGAAGAGGAAAACCCAGAGGAGGACCTAGAAGAAGACCAAAAGTGAAATGAGTAGAGATTTCGTTTATTAAAAAAATTAATTATCAAATTTTTCGATGGCATAAACCCCTACCTTCGATGGAGCGTCTGGTCCACTAGTAGTTGAGGAATAACTTCATAAGTTAGAATGAAGTTTTCGACTCAAAGACTACATTGATGCCCAAAAGGTCCAATATGCGGAGTTTATGTTTATCGCTGATGTAAGTCACTGGTGGGATTCGATGTTTCAAACTAAGACCCCAGAGCAACAATTGACGTTAACGTAGGGAACAATTCAAATAGGAAGTAATGGATAAGTATCTCCCTCAGTCTATAAGAGATTCCAAAGAGAGCCAATTCCTTCAATTCAAATAGGGTAATATGTCCCGATTTGATTACGAGCGAAAGTTCAACCAACTCTCAAGGTATGCTCCATACCTAGTTGACACAGAAATTAAGAAGACTCAAAGGTTCGAGCAAGGGTTAAACCCATACCTAAACATGATTCTTATGTCACATCATTTCACATCTAGTATTACTTATAATAAGTGGAGAGTATACTAAAAGCATCCCATCAAGCAAAACATTGAACGCAGATCAATTTGCTAGGTCAGTGAATCTTGAAGTTGAAGGGAAAACATTAGAAGTTGATTTGTATGTGATCTAGATGAAAGACTTTGATGTGATTTTGGACATGGATTGATTAGGATATAATTATGCAGCCATTCATTGTAGAGAAAGAGAACCATGTTTTCAAAAACCCGGAGAAGAACAATTTTCTTTCCTTAGAATAAAGACCAAACCCCATCTCCAACTGGTATCGATTTTATAAATTGAGAAAATGTTGAAAAAAAAACATCTCAAGGGTTTCTAGTTAACATCCTAAGAGGAAAATAGGTAACGACAAAGATTGAGAACGTGCCAGTAGTACAAGAATTTATAGATTGTTTTCAGAAAATCTACCTGGTATTTCACTAGATAGACAAGTGAAATTCACAATAAATCGAGTTCACGGAGCGGCATCAGTATTGAAAGCTCCATACAGAATGGCTCCAAAGGAACTTCAGTAGTTGGAAAATAAACTACGAGAATTGCTAGATAATGGCTTTATTCAAACAAGTGTATCCCATGGGGAGCAAGAAAGATGGAAGTATGAGGATGTGTATTGACTATAGGGAGTTGAACCATTTGATCATCAAGAATAGATATCATCTCCCGAGAGTTGAGAATTTGTTTGATCAATTGTAAGGGGTTAAAGTATTTTTCTAAGATCGATTTACGATCTGGATATCATCAATTAAAGGTTAAGGCAAGCGATATACCTAAGATAGCTTCCAGAATGCATTATGGACAATATTACGAGTTCACAATTATACCGTTCGGGTTGACAAATTCTCTGGCAATGTTCAAGGATCTAATGAATCATGTATTTCATCAGTATTTGGATCAATTTGTCATAGTCTTCATCGATAACACTTTGATATACTCTAGGAGTAAAGATCAACATGAGGAATATCTTAGAATAGCACTAGTAATATAGCGCAAGGAAAAGTCATATGTCAAATTTAAAAAGTGTGAATTTAGGCTTAAGCGAGTAGGATTCCTCAGTCATGTAGTTACTGCCCAAAGAATTGAAGTAGATCTAAGGAAGGTGGAAACAGTAACTAATTGGAAACACCAACAAACGCTAGTAAAGTTCAAAGTTTTTTGGGACTGGCCAGGTGCTATCAAAGATTTATAGAAGGATTCTCCAAAATAATTGGACCAACGACATAATTGAGAAGGAAATGAGTAAAAAGTTTCAATGGACAGATAAGTATTTGCAAAGTTTTCAGGAGCTAAAGCAACGATTGGTTACAGTACCCGAAGCTCGGAAGGGTTTATAATATATAGTGATGTATCCAAATAAGGTTTGGGATATGTACTGATAGGGCATGGAAAAGTGATTGCCTATACAACAAGGCAATTGAAACAACATGAGCAAAACTACCCGACGAATGATCTAGAACCAGTGGCGGTAGTTCATGCATTAAAGATATGGTGCATTAGTTATACGGAGGAAAGTGTTACATTTACACAGATCATAAGAGTCTCAAATATTTCTTTACACATAAAGAATTGAATATGAGATAGAGACGATGGTTGGAGCTAGTAAATGATTATGATTGAACTATTCATTACCATCCTGGTAAGGGTAATTTTGTTGTCGATGCTCTAAGTAGAAAATCGATCGGATAGTTGACATGACCTACTACTCAGATGGAGTTAATAAAAAACTTAAAAATCTTGGAAATCGAAGGGATTACCTCACACGAACAAATCACCACTCTTTTATCAATTTTGATGGTTCGACCGACTCTTAGAGATTGGATCATAGAAGCACATAGTAAAGACCTATTCTTGCAGAAGATCAAGAACGAGATTAGTACTGATAAGAGAAAGGATTTTGGAACAGCTTCGGATCAGGCACTGATGTTTAAAGGTAGAATTTGTGTATCTAAGGATGAAGTTTTGAAGAAGGAGATATTAGAGGAGGCTCATTTCAACCCATACACCGCACATCCTGTTGGTACAAAAATGTATAAAGACCTTCGAGATACATTTTGGTTGATGAATATGAAAAGAAGTATATGCTTATTTGTGACAAAATGCATAGTGTGTCAGCAAGTTAAATCAGAACATCAAAGACCGGCAGGGTTGTTAAATCCATTGGATATACCTGATTGAAGTGGGAGAATATTGCAATGGATATTGTGGTCAGATTTCAAAAGTCAGTAAGAGAACACAATGCTATATGGGTAATAGTGGATCGTCTAATACTCATTTTCTTCCACTAAAAATGACATTTAGATCAACTGGCATAGTTGTACGTTAGAGAGATTGTAAGATTGCATGGTATCCCCATATCTATTGTGTCCGATAGAGATTTATTTCAAAGTTTTGAAAGAGTTTACAAGGAGCTATGATGACGAAATTGAATTTCAATACAACGTATCACCGTCAATCCGATGGTTAGTCTGGAAGGACCATTCAAACTTTAGAAGATATGCCAAGGGCTTGTGTTCTAGATTTAGGTGGCAATTGGGAATCATATCTTCCTTTGGTGGAATTTGCATATAATAACAATTTTTAGGCAACTATTGAAATGACACAGTATGAAGCTCTATATCAGAGCAGATGCAAATCACCTATTTATTGGGATGAAGTTGAAGAAAAGAGAGTTTTGGAAGCCATTGATAACATCCGTACCAGGATAAAGGTCGCACAAGATAGATAAAAGAGCTATGCAGATACCAGAGAAAAATAAAATAAAATTTGGCTTATATTGTTATGTGATGATCTAGCACTACGAGCATATCTTGTAGATGAGTCTTATGCTTGACCCACATAAGAATGAAAGCCCAATACTAGTCCAATGTGTCTTAAATAAATTTGTTTACAATTTTATGGTGGTTCAACATGCAACACAAATTCGACCACCGTACATGTTTTTTTAAAAAAAATAATTGAAAAAGTTATGACGAACTCAATCTCTCCCACAGTTTGTACCCGACAATTAAAATTTATATTTTGTATAGTAAAATTTCCAGGACTAAATTTACTTACATGTTATTTTTTTTAAAGGAGCTAGATCATATATAATATGGTTGAATGTTCAAAGCACTAGTCAAACACGTTTCAAAACTTGGTGGAATAGTCAACACATTCAACAACAAATTTAAATGAATGAAATGAAATGGCAAACTATCTTCAATTCTTTAAATTGGTTAATGATAGTTAAGAGAGGAAATAGTAGGGGAAAAAAAAGGAAGAAGAAAAAGAAATGAAACCTAAACAAATTATTTTCTTAAATGTTCAATGAAGGACTGCCCTTCTCAGACTTCTCTTCATTTCCTTCAAGTTAGTTATATTCTTGGAATGAAACATACCATTTAAATTCCAAACACACATACACACACACACACACACACACACACAGTTTGATGGAGAATGTATAGTTAAAAATAATAAAAAAATTTGAATTTACGTGTAATATAATTTTATTAAAGAATATTTGATCAAAAATAAATCAAAGAAAAATGTATTCTGAATTAAATGGGACATACACACACACACACACACACACACACACACGTACCACATGTTTCAATGTACCAAAATAATGTTGAAATGAAACTTACAATTCACCAAATAAACTATTGTAAATTATTTTTAATTGGGAGGCATGAATGCTACTGTTTTTATACCTTTCATTTTTCAAATTTAAGGCATGGAATGTAACCTAAACTCTTGAAAATGCTTTTAAATTTCTTCAATTTATTTGCTGCCCATGTTTTTCTAGAATTTAAGATTTATTTTTCATTCCATCAAGTTATTCACAATACACTTTGAACAAGAAAAGCTTTCAAGCTAAAGAAAGAAAAATATAAGAGGAGCAAATTTCTTAAGCTTCGGGTGCTATTGAGAAACAACATCCACCGTCCAATTCCGTCCAATTCAAAGTTTCAAATTAAGATAGGTAGAGGTGCAAGTGTGTATTTCATTTTCAAATTATGATTTTTCGATAAAAGTTTTAATGAATTGGTACCTCCGAGTTCGGTGCTTTGGCACTACTATAGTTTGAATGATCATTTTCTAGCTCTACGTGTTATGATAATGCTATAGAAAATCGAATTTTGTCGGAAATCCATCTACGTACGACAATATGAGTTCGAAATTTCTAATTTGATAATGAAATGCACCAATGATATCTATTAAGTTTCAAACTCATGGGTTAATCCTCTTCCTACAGATTGATTGATTTTGCTTGGAAGTGTGGATGATGGTAGATGAAAATGCAATATGCCTGGAGAGGCCGGTGATTTAACGTCTTTAATTAGATTATGAAAATATTTACGTTTACTTTTAAATAGATTTCTATGGACGTGGTATGTGAACTATTCTATGAACACTTCTTTATGACTAAATTATGTTTTTCAAGTAGATACGTGTTCTAGAAATTATCTTTCGAATCACAGTTTACAAAAAAAACGTGTTAGCGATTTAAATGTAATTTTATATACCATTTTAAGTGAATTGTACCAATTTACCTTCCAACCGAGTCACTGCAGGATTTTAAAAAATATTTTAATAACTCATATGTTACCGATGGAAGTTGATTTTTGGTTATATCATATTATAAGGAGTTTCCTACCTTGCATTAAGATTTCATGAAGTTTTGGAGTCGATAGCTATGCAAACGTATTTATTTGATAATTGCTGCTTGAGATAGAAAGTAAAAAAGCAATATTTTTTCTTTCATTTCCTGCCTTTATTGTTCACGTCAACAATAGATATATGCATGAAAATCATTCTATAGATATTTTTTTAATTGTTTCTTTTAGTATTAAATTGTAAAAACAAAAAGATAAATATAACTTTTTAAATTAAATCTTTATGCTTTCCACTGAAAGTATATTTAATTAAATGAAACCGTTATATAAATTTTAAGTTTACTACTAAGGTACAATCATTTGGGTGATGTTTTGATCCGTATGGACCGTGGCATTACATGCCCAATTGTTCAAATTTCTCAATCTTATCATTTGAAATTTGATTGTTTCGTATGGAGGTGTCAATCCGAAGGTACATACCCGGATGGTTTAGTTTGTCATTTCCTTGCCCTGCACGTAGAAGTGTTGATTTTTAAAATTTATATACATCTGAGATATCTTATCGTATTTGTTCTCTATGTTATAATGTTTAAGTGAACTGTTTAATTTGTTAAAATGAAAGTTTCTACAATTATGAATTTTCAATGGATGACTACTCTACAGATCAATTATGTGACATATTTGTTGCGATGAATTATCGTTCCTGATAGTTCGTTTCAATTATTCTTGACAGAAGGTGTGTGTCCCGAATGACTTGGAGGGTCCATTGCCCAGTGAAAACAAGGAGGTATATATATATATATACACACACACACATATATATATACACACAAAGAGACCACGATCTACATGCATTGGCTTTTCTACAACATTTACTCTCCATACACCAAGAGAGGGAGAAAAAAGTTAAGAATTAGTGCCTTGGGAAGTTTGTTAATACTTGATAAATACTATTTGATGGTCATATACTAAATGACCATAATTCGATGACCAAATATGTGGACAAAATTTTCGTATGTCATTGGCAATAATTTTAGCCCTTGTTTGATCCCCATTAAATTATATTCCATTACATTCTATTTTTCTCTCTCCTATTTTCAATCACACAATCTTACATAAAATAATATTACACGTAAATCGAAAAAAATTTCTTCTTTTTCAACCACTCATTTTTTCAACAAAATACTATTCCCCCTATTTTCATTACCAAAAATGGGGGCCAAACGGGGGCTTATATTCTAGTGTTGTCATGGATTCATACGGTAGAGTCTTAACCGAATGTTGTTCAATAACATATCCTTTTGCGTCTTATTTGTAGTCAAGTTTACAACCAACTGTCGACAATAACAGGAATCTTCTGTCAGGACCTACAGTTTGACTTTCTGGATTTGATGAAATATTTTGCTTGTGAAATTAAACGCGATTAATGTCATCAAATGGTAAAGCAATTTCAGTGATAATATATATGCAAAATGTATAACGTCAGCATTGTGACATACAAAAAAAACCATGAACAAATTAGGAACAGAAGTATTCTGTCAGGACTAACAGTCGAATTGCCAAAATATAATGAAGTGATTTGTCTATGTGAGAACTTTTCTGTGAAATTATTGCTACTACATGACTAATGTTTGCAAATGATAATGAAACAAAAATGATGAAATAACTTTAAAATGTACAACGCTATCATTCGTCATGCAAAATACAACTTCATCTGGTGTCAGATATCAAGCCTATGTACATGTGTGGTGTTACAATGAGGTTAGAACATGTGGTCCCATTATAGCCAACTCTACCACAGTAAGTACATTTTCTAATTCGTAGGGTACATTCATATCTCAATCGCTTGTATCTTGTGGGTAGTTTTATCCCCTCTCCACTTTTATTTGTCATCCACATGAATAAACTTTTGTCCATATGACACAATGAATCTCGGATCATTACTCATAACTAAAAAGTTGATATTACAATGGAAAGAATTCTATACAATTAATACATCTGCATTTAATAGCATGAAAGTGGCACATTCTCGAATATTTAAATCCGTACAATAGCAAAATGTCAAACCAAAATTTTCTCACATTTTGTATTTGGATGTGCAGTATATGCACATTGGATTTACGAAAAGTTAGACCCTAAGTGTGCTATTCTTGGATACCCAGAAGGTGTGAAATGGTACAGATTGTGGGTGTTGGGTGTACAAGGTATTAAGATCATTATAATAGAAATGTAGTATTTAATGAATCTGAAATGCCATGTATAAATAATACAATTGATAATTCAAAAGAGCAAATTAAAGAGACTACTTCACAGAGTGAGGTAAAGCTAGCAAGGTTAAACCCCCCTCAACATGAAAATATTGAAGTGGGATGTTCAACAACTTGATGATAATGTTGCTAATACGGATGAAGGTGAAGAAGGTCTATCTCAAACTGAAGTTGAGACCAAAATTGAAAGCCTAAATGATCCCACCATTGAGACAAGTGTTCTAGATTATCAATTGGTTGGAGATAGGGAAAGGAGGCAAGTCAAACAAAATCCAAGATACGAAATAAATAACTTGACTGACTTTGCCCTTATCTCAGGTGAATCTTTAGAGTACTCAAAACCTTCATCTTATGAAGAGGCTATGAATAGCTCTAAATTTGAAAAATGGAAAGATGTAATGAAAGAAGAAATGAAATCTTTACTTGAAAACAACACATCAAAATCAGTAAAGAAACCTAAAAATCAAAGAGTTGTTCAATGTAAATGGATTTTCAAATTAGAGGATGGGATTATTTCTTCTGGCCCTTTGAAATATAAAGCTAGGCTTGTAACCAAAGGCTTTATACAAAAGGAGGGTGTTGACTATAATGAGATCTTCTCATTGGTTTTTGAATACAAGAATAAGATTGATTCTTGCACTAGTTGTTCGATTCAATTGGGAACTTGTATAATTAGATGTCTAGACATCTTTTTTACATGGTGAGTTAGATTAGGATATCTATATAAGTCAACCCCAAGGGTTTCAAGTGAAGGAAAAGGAAGATTATGTTTGCAAGTTACAAAAATTGTTGTACGGGCTCAAACCAAGCCCAAAGCAATGGTACATTAGATTTAACACATATATGTTGAAGATTGGTTTCAAAAGAAGTGAATAAGATCACTGTTTATACTACAATAATACTAGGGCTGGTAGTGAAGTTTATTTATGATGACATGCTAGACTAGCTCTAACAAAGTTGAAATTTTGAGACTTAAAAAGCTTTTAAAGTCTGAATTTAATATGAAAGACTTGGTAAATGCCAAGAAAATTTTGGGAATTGTTATTAAAAGAAATAGCCACGAGAATATTTTAACTATAACACAAAGTTCTTATTTGCACAAAGTTATAACCAAATTTGGCATGAAAGAACTAAGCATGTTAATGTACCTCTTGCAGCCCATATGAATCTATCATCATGTCAATCACCTAAAACTGAAAATGAAATGAAAGAAATGAAGAATATCCCATATGCTAATGCCATAGGATCAATCATGTTTTCTATGATTACTACTAGGCTTGATTTGGCTTATGTTGTAAGTATCTTTTAAGTTAGGAAAACCTGATTAGGCGGGGTTAAAATGGCTTCTAAGATACGTAGCCGGGACATTAAATAAGGGATTGGTGTTTGAAAAGAGATCAGAATAGCTTTCTTTAAAGGGATATGTAGACTTGGATTTTTTTGGGGATAAAAACCAATGAAAGTTTACTACCGCCTATTTCTTCACACTTAGTGATAATTGCATTACCTAGAAGTAACAACTTCAATCTATTGTAATAGTATCCAGCATGGAGGCTAAATATGTGGTAATAATCAAATCTGTAAAAGAATGTATCTAGTTAAACGGCATTTTGGAAAAATTGAAACTTTTACAAGAGTCACCCATTATTTTCACTAATAGTCAAAGTGCTTTGCTTTTATGTATAAATCTTGTTTATCATGAGAGATCTAAGCATATTGAGATGAAGTACCAGTTCATACGTGAGAAAATTGCATGTGGTGAGGTTATACTTGAAAAAATTTATACCAATGTGAACCCATCTGATATAGGAACCAAAATTCTGACGTTGGTAAGTTTATAACTTGTTTATCTTTCCTGCATATTGATAAAGATTAATCTTCTGCAGGTACCTAGGGTGATGCTGTAGGGTGAAATACCGTCATCTGCATGTAGCAATTAGAGAGAGATAGGGATTTGGGAAAACAAGGTGAAGATTTTAAAATGTCTTTTCAGAGACCCAAAACGTGCTTTTAAAAGTGAAAAATCGGTTTTAAATATTGTTTGTCCATGTGGCACAAAATCATTGGCTTATTTACCTTAGCATGGATCTGTATTTGTTGCCTCTTCTTCTAGACCGTTAATTAACATCCACGGGTGTGGATTAAAATAGTTTTGTGTAAGCCTTTAGGTTGACCCTATTGGAAGAAAAACAATTCATTTTCGTTCTCTTGGTTTTTGGCTCTTTCTCTTGTAATTTTGGTCTCTCTAATCCTCTCATTTCTGTAAATAAGATCTGTGGTTATAGATTCTATGTTGGAAATCAGATCTTGGTCTTGATTTTTGGCCTTCAGTCTGGTGTGAATGTGGCTGTAGTGTTGGTAGGGTATGGTGTTTATTTTCAGGCAATCTTTTTAGGGCTTTTTGTTCTTTGGGTCGATAAGGTGTAATTTTGGTGAGATCTTTATAGATCGATGATCGGTTGTTAGTCGTGTGTGGACTGATTGCTATACCCAAACTTTTACTCTCTCTTGGGAGGTTCTTGCATATAGTAATGGACTCTTACCTATCATTCTTGTGTTATTATTACTATTTTTACACTGCGTTGATCTCGATTTCTATGATTATTTCGTATATTGGGGGTGAAAATCCCAAGTCCTAAATATCTTGGAAATCTACCAATGTAATTAAAAACATCATTGCTTGATTTACACATTTTAAAATATTCAAAATTGAACAAGCTATGACTTCTGGTATTGTGATACCCTCCAAAGACTTTTAATGTTTTGACATTGCTAATATAGACATGATGTCTTAATTAGTTATTTGCTAGCTAATTATCCACCACTGGTTTTCCATGGTTTTCAGATCATATACTTTGGCTCATATTTATGCGGATGTAGCTCAGATCGTTGAGGATTCCACTTCCGTAGGTTTTGTAAAAGTTGAATGAGAGGGAGACTCAAAGCAAAGAAATAATTTTTCCCGATGTAAATCTTTTTTTTTGATGGATCTGAGTTGTGCCCTTTCAATATAGGTGTTTGCCTACAGGCTCGTCAACCTATCTACTTGATATCTGAGGCCTCTGCTACTTTTGAGTCAATTAAAGCTTCGGACTTAATCTGTCAATGTTATAGTATGCTTCTCTTCTCTCATTTTCAGGTAGAGAAAGATTTGTGTGCATCATGTTGTTATTCACTGCTGCTGATTCATTGATTCTTGCCCATAGGTTGATAGTTAGCAAAAGATGTGGTAGTTCTTGAGGTAATTCTTGAAAAACTATTCTCGACCAATTTCTTATAGTTTTGGCAATTTTTCCTACTAGATAATTTGTCTCTAACAATGTGTACAATGTTATGTTGTGGGCACTCTCATTGCTACACACATTCCATTTTATCATTTGAATTTTTTTCTCACTGTTTTCACTAGATAAATCGTTTGCTTTTTCTTCCTTTTTGGTGATTGAGAATCCATTTCAATATGGGTATTCACTGTACCTTGCATCCATACTCCACTCATTCATCATTTCTTATGTTCATTATGCGCACAATTGAAATTTGATCAAGATATTCAGGATGCAGGTATTTAAAAATATCCTCTTTGCTTTTATTAGAAGAAAGATGATGAACTAACATTTTCTTTTCTTTCTTTACTTTTTCTACGGGGGTTGGTGGGAGTTTATGAGTTGATTGATATTTATATGTTTGATGTTCCAAAGTTGAATTACTGATTAAAATAGTTTTTCCTCTTCTTCTTCGTACATATGTTTACCATATTCAAATTTAATTTTTATTTTTTTGAATTTTAGCAAGTGGTTTGGATTTGGACTCTCGCTTTTCTTCAATTTAATCATATAGCTGTGAAATGGGGATACAGATGTTTAACACTAAGCTGTATTTGTGGGACAAAATAGATAAATGGAGAATTATAATTCAAGTTGAGGGTAGATAATTTGACATGGTCTATTATTAGCCAATTTTAGTCAACAAGAATTTTTGTTTGTCGACTAGGTGCTAATTCAATGGTTGTTATCAAGTTGGTAAAATTAACTTTGTTTTGGAAATTTCGGATGTTTTGTCCATTTTTTGTTTCAGTATGGAGAAGACAGAAGCAATCATCTCTTTTTTCTAACTTGTTGATGCTCAGATGTGCCAACAAGATAATGACAAGATCAAATCTGAACAATAATATTATTGATGGCCAATATAGTAGAAATTCCAAAATTATTGTTACTTGTAAATATTCATAAATTACTTCATATTTATTGATGCATGCATTGCCCCAAAATTAAGCATGTTGATGGTAAAAATCAAATCAATAAATTCTCTTACCTATCCATGATATAAATCTTCTTAAGCTATGCAATTTCAATCTCAAACTTGAAGTAAGAGAGAAAAATAGCTATTTGAGAGGAAAAATATTTTAATTACATGATTTTCTCTTTGAATGAGAGGGTACTTATAGATTTCCCTCCAGTCTTTTGGCTAATTCAGACATTTAAGAAGTTGATATATGGTAGCTTTATAATCAATTCTATTAAGAGTGTCGCGCTTTCTTCATTCATCCTCATATATTTTTTATTAACATGTAGTCAGCTTGTAGTGAACCTTCAATGCTTGCGTTTTCCTCATGTATCGCTCTATGCTTTGCATGTGGTGGGATAGATACGCATATCACATTGCGAGGATTAGCAAATAGTTCTCGAAATTCGATTTTATTATTTATCTTAAATCTAGAACTTTTAATTGTTCGGTGTCTTGGGACCACGAATCTCCTTGATAACTTGGCCCATTTATTTATTGGCATTTAATTTATGAGCTAAAATGGAACATTTTATAATTTTTATGTTAATTCACACATGATTTCGAAAAACGTTTTTTTGACTTGCTTTTCACTCATATAATGTATGATAGTTTTTTGGCCATTTGTCGTCCATTCTTTCGTATTCTACAGCTAAGATTGCAAGGCGTTTCAAGTGATAGGTCATTGGGATTCTCTATGACACGTGCTTGTGTACACGTGTGTCTGTGTCATGTTTACTTTCATTTTTTTAATGATAGAATATGTTTTTTATAGCAGTTTATTTTCGAGGAAAAGCCTCTTGTCTCCATTAGAATTTTTTAAGTGTTGTCACTGATTCTTCATCTTTGTTTTTAATTTCACTATATTTCTCTGATGAACCCACCTTTAGGCCTTATGCCAATATTTTATGTAATCAGATAAGATTATAGAATTACCCTATTCTTCTTCCGATCATGCTATGGTTGAATTTTCGCAACTTTGATTACTACATATATAATCCAAAAGCTAGCTGAGAATGGTTTGGAAGCTAAAAAGTTTTTCATGTTCTTACATCTTCCATAGATATGCATCTGTGAGGGATCACTATGTAAGACGTAGTTCTAGATATTGTGATAAACACTCTTGCATTTCCTTCTTGACAAACGTTTGGTCAACTTCTAGAGGTTGTTTTGGGCAAAGGATTAGATGTAAGGATAAGGGATGTGCAAGGAAGCCTAATCCATAGAAAGTGCCTTTTAGCTATGTAATAGATTTAGTTCTTAAAGAGGGCCTTTTTAGTTATGTTATGTATTTTGTTGCAAATGTTTTCTGCTTTGTAACTTTTCTTTTTATTAATGAGAGTTTCCATTTATCTTTCTCTTTACTTCGCAACCATTGTTGAACCTGTGCAATAAATAATCGGTAAGCTTGGTGGACTTTGCTCAACAACTAATTAAACATTAGACTTAAGCAAGTTTGCAATTAACTTTATTGAGTTTGTCCAGCAAAAGGAGATAATTCCACATTACTGATAATATTTTCTTATATACATACTATTTCAGGGATGTTGAACGGGTTCGTCATTTTTTCGGTGAGCCTATATGTTCCTGATTACGCAACTTCGACTATTACATATGGTAAGTCCCACTTTGGGTCAAGCAAAGTAGAAATCGTTTCTTTATCTACAACAAATACTTTCTTTAACACTAAGTCCCACACTTAAAGTTTTCTGTGAACTCTGGAGTTGAAATGTTTTTCCATCCTCTTTTGGTACGTCATCAACTTGCTTTGAGAGTCATCCCTTTTTCTTCCAAGAGGTCTAGCTTCGTTTTCATGGCTTCTTCATTTTGTTCCTTTTCGTATCCTATTTTTCTTGTCAAAGCAACTCCAATTTCAACTAGTACCATAGCTTTCATTCTATATGCACTAGAGAAAGGGGTTTCTACTGTGATCATTTTGTAGTAGTTTGGTATGATCATAAAATTTATGGGAGTTCATCAGCCCATAACCCTTGTCGTATCTTACTTCCTTTTCAGCATATTTTTTAACATTTTATTGATAGCTTCAACTTGTCCATTGGCTGGGGATAGTGCAAAGTGGAGAAATGTCTCTAGATACTTAGCTCTTCACACGTTGCCTTAAGATTTTTTCCTTGGAATTATGTGTCATAGCCCCTGTTTGAGCCCTATTATCTCACGTTAAATTACATTATTTGCAAATTTTCAACCCACTTTTTTGACTTAGGTGGGAGCCACCTCTATAAACTCATTTTATCAGTCTGTAGATAGCCCATTTTTCAAAGTGAACGTTAGGGCCAAAAGGACAGAATTCTCCCCCACATGGCTACACCAATTTACCAATATGTCCCTTCCCTGATATTTTGTAGCCAAAGTCACGATTTGCTCCCAAATTTTGCACAGTTTCTCCTTCCATTCGAAGATGGCCTCCAAATTCAATCCGTGCAGTCGCCGAACAACTCAAACACGTCGACTCCGTCGACATTAGGGTACCTTTTAACACGCCTAGACCTAAACCCCCTTGACAAGAAAGTCGAAGATCTGCCGATCTGTTCTCTTGCGACACAAACACAATTGTCACGCCCGAACTTTCGACGGCACCTCCACTCTCATTTTCACGGCATGGACGACGAAGGCTCGTACTGGGGCTACTTTCTAGCGAACATGGTACGCTTCTACCCCCGACTCCGAACCTCCACCCTTTTGTGAACATCTTGCATTCGAAACTTGCAGACATTGAAGGCTCTGTTTTCATCAATTCCTGCCCTTTTACTTCTGTATCTGCTATTTAACCATGTTTCTTCATCATTCACAGAGCTACAACACCATGGGGACAGAACCAATACCCGCGTAACTCCTTCTCGGCGATCCGACAGGAGGATCGACACCCGAAAGTGTGCAAAGTGGGATCCCCAAGAACACCACATTTTCATCTCCGTGGCAGAGCACGTAACTGCCAAAGGACATCGTCGTGGTAAATGCTTTACAACTGCCAGATGGGAGCGCATCCGAGAATTGTTCAATAAACGTGCTAGGAAGGATTGGACAATCACTCAACTGAAGAACCACTGGGGCATTACGAACAGATCACAACCTCCTGCTAGAGTTGCTTCGATGTTCAGGGATTCACTACAGGCTGAACTCAAGGGGCAGAATCGAAGCAGATGATTGGTGGTGGGAGCAGAAAATAAAGGTAATACATTCTGCAAAATCCATTTCTCCGCTTCAACATTCATATGGTTGCCTCTGTTTCAACAGTAACATGTTGTTGCATAACCTTGATTTGAAAACGTTAAGTTGGAATTTCGTAACGTTTTGCCTAATGTCACATTCTCGTGTCCATATGCATTGCGTGGTAGCCATATTCCATTGATGTTTGAGAATAGTCATTTGGTCCATCACCTTGAGTAAACACAATATGGTAAAAATGTCTTATAATGGTAACTACCAATACACATGATGCAACCTGCATTTGTGAGTATCAAAACGCTTGCATGGTTTTTGTGCTTCCATTACTGGTTTGCTACCTGTGAGAATTGTGCTCAACTGTAAGGTTTCTATCATTCGTGTGCGACAATGTTGCCAGTCGTTCTGTGTGCTTCCATAACTGGTTTGCTGCCTGTGAGATGTGTACTTAGCAACATTTTTGAATTTGTACTGTGTTCTAATCACGTGTTCATACCTTTTGTGTAGGAGAATCCAAAGTACGGGAAGTTCCGCTACAACGACAACAGTGAAATTTTCCACACATATGGAAAACTGTTTGGTGCCACTCTAGACTCTACGAAGTACGCATTAACGCCGACGAAACTCTCACAACACGATCTCGATGTGAGCTCAAACTGTGATGCACAAGCAGATTTCAATGACATGCTGTCGATCAATGCAAAGACTACGGACTCAAGTGATGGGCCGGCGAAGGGCAGATTGAACTCTTTGATGGACATTTTCGTTGGCCGAAGTGGTGAGAAGAGTAAAGGGAAGTAGGCGCAGGGGACGGGGAAGAAGAAGGAGTTCAGAGCGAGGGAGTTTTCCGAATCTGTGGACAATTTGGCCAGTGCGTCATGGGAGTTTACATCTATCCTTTGCTCCCAAGACAAAGGTGTAATGACAATAGCAAAATGCTTGAATGATTTGCTGAATGATTTGCTATCTACCGCCCTCGTCAAAAGTGGGGACGAGCTTCATTTGTTCGCTTTGTGGTTCTTTCATGACTTCACCAACCATGCAGCATATGCTGCTGCTAAAATGTCGAAGCTTCGTTTTGCATGGATTTAGTACTATTTCAAACGCGACAAGGAGTCGAAGGAAGTAAAGTCTTCAAGGAGTTGGCCCAGACTGTAGTTGACTGTTGCTTGTGTATGTGTGAGTTTATTATGTAGGTCCAATTGTTTGTATTCGTATATGTTACCAATAATTTTGGGTATTTCCTACCATCATATGTCGTGTGTCCAGACTTGGAGACATGTTGTTCCTACTTTGTAATAATTATAGTTTACAAAGTAGGGTCACTGCATGAACTTCTTTTATGTATTATCTATGAAAGCATGCATGAGGAATATATTCCCTGTACCATGTAGAGAATATATTCCTCTTTTGAAATTGGCCACTCATGTCAACCTCTAGTACAGTTGCATAAACGTGTGGTGGGTGTCTGTTGGTCATGCTATAACATATTCCCACTTCTGTAAAAGGCCTTGCAACAAACGTAAATGGAACTTGTAAGTTGGCAGAGAGTGGAACAATAATTCATTTAGGATGGCAATGTAAGCATCCCAAGTCCTCTTGCAGTAGTATAGCCTCTGCTAGCCAATACGTCGTTATTGCAGATGATAGACGACTCTCCTCGTAGTTCGTCTTTCGAAATGGACTGTAGTATCACTTCACTCTTTGGTTCGAACGAAGAGTCGGATGATGATATCGTGCAACAAATGGAAGAGGATGTATTGGAATGGCTGCAATACTGTCGAATCGCCGAACGCGTTGTGCAAGATTACCTCTCACCGAGCAGGGAGCAGCGATTCTTATTTCCTACGACACGCAGCGGGCATATTTTCATGTTACAGAATATGCATGTGTACCCATAAACATGCTTCCAAGAGTTTCGAATGTATCCCTCCATGTTCGCAAACTTCACTCATACCATTCTCGATCATTACAAATTGACGAGTAGTTCAAACGTAGATATATTCAAACAAGTTGGAGTGTTCCTATGCATTTTAGCACACGGGAAAGGATATCGCCAAGTTCAGACCCTATTCGATCATTCTTTACAAACCATTTCGTAGTATTTCAAGCGCGTCCTTCGTTGCGTCGTATCGCTAGGAGCCAACACTATAAAACCACACCACGACTACAATGACGGCATGCTTCATCACCGTCCGAACCATGCCCAGTATCCACTATTTTAGGTTAGGTCCTCCCTATCATTTGCATAACAAAGTGCTCATTTTCATTGTTAACTATTCCCTTGCTGAACTATTGTTTAGCGTGCAGGACTGCATTGGTGCGATTGACGACATGCACATTTGTGCGGTTCTGTCGCGACATAAAATGATGGACTTCATCAGCAGGAAAGGATATCCAACTCAGAACGTGCTCGCCATTTGTGATTTTCAACTTGTGCTTTACGTTCGTAATGCCTGGAACACCTGGGAATGCCCACGACAGCCGTGTTCTGGCTCATTGCGTCAGTAGCCCGGATGTGAATTTTTTGGAACCGAGGAATGGGAAGTACTACTTAGTAGACTCGGGTTTTGCACATCGAATGGTGTACATGGCCCCGTACAAAGGAACGTACGGTATCACTTTTAGGAATTTCAAAACAACAGTGGTGGTCGACGATGTTTCCGAAATGCCCCCGAGAGGCTTAATTTCCATCACTCCTCCTGCCATAGTGTTATTGAGCGGACGTTCGGCGATTGGAAGTAAAGATGGAAAATTCTTAATCGAATATCGGGCTACTCGCTCAGAGCGCAAACTTTTGTTGTTGTGGCAATGATGGCCGTTCATAATTTTTTGCGACGACATGGAAGTCTCGATGAAGGATTTCGCAGAGCAGAGGAAAAGCTCTTTCTTGGGAACAGGAACATCTAATAATTCTATAAAAAATCAACTAGTACTTTGATTGCAGACCACTCTTTAATAACTTATATCAAATTGCCCTGGCTCTACTATCCATTTCATTAGCCTCTTTGATGCATTAGGCTTTTTGTAAACTTGCATGGGTGGGGAATTAGTTAACATTTCAATGATATGGCGCAGGAAATAGGGTTTCAAT
The DNA here is from genome assembly GCF_002742605.1 of Olea europaea var. sylvestris. Classification (NCBI taxonomy): domain Eukaryota; kingdom Viridiplantae; phylum Streptophyta; class Magnoliopsida; order Lamiales; family Oleaceae; genus Olea; species Olea europaea. Next base: position 225,611 of record NW_019239264.1, read on the forward strand.
TTTCACAACTTTGTAACTAATTCAAAGGCTAGCTTTTCTATATTTGTTAATCTTACCTCTGTTTCTTGCACTTTAGAAACTACCAAACGTAACAACAGTTTCTCCTCATTTTAGGCTTAGCTAATATGGGGGCTTTTCCCAATGATCTTTTAAAGCTTGAAATACTTGCTCACATCCACTGTTCCATTTGAACTTTTTTCTACTTTCAATATTTGGAAGAAAGGGGAGCATTTGTCCGTTTCTCATGATATGAACCTATTTAAGGAAGCAACCCTTCTTGTTAGAATTTGCATCTCTTTTGGTTTAGATAGGGATCACATCTTTGTGAGGCCTTGAATCTTGTCAGAATTTGCTTCAATACCTAGTTGATTTGATCATGTAGTTTAGCAAATTTTCGGATTTAACTTCAAACGTACATTTAAAGGGATTAAGCCCCTGTTTGAGCCCCATTATCTTTCATTACATTAAATAAAAATTTTCTATCTCATTTTTTTAACCACACAATCTTCAATAAAATAATATTACACGTAAATCAAAAAAATTTCAACCACTCATTTTTTTTAAAAAAAATACTATTCATCTCATTTTAATGCCAAATAATGAGGCTCAAACACACCCTAATTTTCATCCTGTATTCTCACAATATGTTGAAAGCCTCTTCTAGATGTTTCAAATGGTCCTTAGCATGAAGGCTTTTTCATAAGCATATCATCGATATATATTTCATATTTTGTCCAATATGCTCAGCAAATATTTTGTTTACTAACCCTTGGTACGTAGTCCCTGTATTTTTGAACCTAAACAAAATTACCTTAAAATGGTATAATCCCGAATTTGCTATGAATGCAATATGTTCTTTGCCATGTCCATACATAGGAACTTGATTATATCCCAAATATGCATCCATGAAACTTAGCAACTTATGCCCCACAGTTGCATCCATTAGCATATCAATTCTGAAAAGCGATAAGTTGTCTTTCGGACAAGCTTTGTTTAGGTCTGTGAAATCTTAACACGTCGTTTTCCACTATTTTTTGGTACAAGGATCAAATTACACACCCATACGGGGTATTTATCATTTTAGATGAAACCATTCTCAAATAGCTTAACCACTTTGCTTCTCAATGCTTCATATTTTTTCGTCGCTCCTTCGATGACACCTCTGCATCTTGGGTTTAATCTTTGGATCGAATTTTATAGTGCGATGGTGACTTTAGGATCTATTCCCACCATATCAGCGTGCTTTTAGGCAAACATATACAGGTTTGCAGCTAGGAAGTTTTTAGCAATCCTTTCATAGGCTTGCTTAATTCCTTATCAATTTCAGATCTTTGCTCTTATCTTCTGAGTTAACAAAAAAAACTTTATAGCTCTTTCGTTGCACTCACTTTTAACATGCAATCAGTTATGAGTAGTTGATAGAGTCATCAATCTCTAGTTTTTCCAGTTGCTCATTTCAACTTGGCAATGTTATTCTTAGGAGCTCTCATGTCTCATTTTTGGTTACCTTCATGATTTCTGTGCAAGATTCCCTGATTATACTTTAAGGATATTTTACCTTTATTCATAAAATATCTCACATACGATTGAGGGAGGCATCTTATATTTGCTTGTTTCATGCAATTTTTTCAAGGATTCCATCATATGCTGATTTATCATTAATGATATTAAAAGTCATATACCCTTCATATGCTTGGGGGTACCTCTCCTATATTTACCGACAAAATGGCCTGACCGAGAATGACTGGACATCCTCGAGGTAAAGTGATAAGGTTTTGACTCATGAATCCAAAGGTTGAGTATTTCTGCATTTGATCAAATGCCTCGTCATACAACACTTTTTCTATACTTTCATTGTATAGCAGTATGCAATGAAAACTTCCTCCCACTATTACTGCCTAGATCACGACCACTTCATCCTGGATTCCTTAAATTTTAATTCTAAGTTCTATGGATTTAGTCATAGAAATCAATAATTGTGAATTACCTCTGCGCTTACCTTTTTCCGCATACTTACTTTCGTATGAATTGTATTTTTGCACACTAAGTACTGCCATTAGTGCTATGAGATCGTTAGTCATCTCCGTATAGCTTCTGCTACTGATGTTGCCTCTGCATTGGTTAGAACACCGTTGATTGCCTAATAATACATTATCCAATGCTCTAGCTAATGCTAGGCTTACGTTTGCCTCACTCATTTCTTCAGATCTCAAGTATTTTTCGACTAGAACATAGAATTTCGTGGTTCACTTTGCTTAGTTTTCCACAAATAGGGTTCACGGATCACATTACGAGGATCGACAAAGCATATAAAAATGTCAGTAATTTGATTCTTACAAGTTTAATTCTATCTAATGTAAATTTTAGGATAAATAAAAAGTTATTCACGAAATTAAAACAACATGATAACATAGATTTGATATAAAAAATAAATTAGAGTAATTCTAGAATAAAAGGATAAATATCATTATGGCCTAAGTTATAAATGGGATCCGGTGCTCATTCATGAGTAATTCACGTGTCCAGCTTCAGTGTTCCCTGCAACTACATCAGTTACTATCTCTTTTGCTCTTCGTCTTACTTGTTGCAACTCCTTTTGGAGTCCTAGATTGATTTCTTTGTTTGTGTTGGCACTTGAATTTTGTGCTCAAAATGTCGGAGGAATCAAAGAGACTGACTCTGACTTTCTCTTGTAATAATATTTTAGTGATATAAGATTAATGAAAAGCAAAATTCAGAATGAGAGAAATGAAAGACATACCTTCTGTTCTCGTATAGAATTTTGAACTTTTGTGTATGCATTTTGTATACTTTTGAATATGCATTTAAAATCTAAAGAGAACTAGATCTTAATATGTTCTATAGATCTTAATAACCGATGATCCTTTAATGTTAAAACTACAACAGTATCATGAGATGTTATTTTGTAAAGAGCAAGTATATCAACTGTGACTGACAATTTTGAAAGGCAAAAACTGCATATATAAGGCCATACCTATGTAATTATTATCACTACTTATCGCTCAATATGGGTATAAGAAAACACGACTGTAGCTAAAGCAATTGTATTTGGTGAAAAGCAAATAATTGTGATAAATATTCTTTATTGGTATATATAACATACTATGTATGAAGAAATAGACCAACAAAAATTGAATGTTGAGGTAGAACAAAACATGATCCAATTTAATCTACAGTAGAAGATAAGTAAGAATGCTTTAGAAACACTATATAGAATTCTAATTTCATACCTCATTCCTTGAATAAAAATGTATAAAATATGTATGAACAACAAAATTCAGTCACCAAACTGGATATTTAGATGTTCTAAAAAATTATTTTGAGTGAAAAAATATGAATGATTCTAAACGAACAAATCAACAAGTTTCACGTGGCTAAGAATAATTGATAATGTAACTTATCTTGTGAAGCATTGTAACACCACTAATATTGTTTGTTTACCCCACTTATCTATATCAAGACAAACAATAACAAATAATTAGCATTTATTCAACTGTAAATAAAAGGGAAAACAAATTAAGAAAATTATAAATTGATGAATACCTAAAGAGTTTGGCGAACGAAAATTAGAGGATATCAGGAAAGGGCAATAAATCAATATATGCAGAGTCACAATTGTAATGCATGAAGTAATTTTGTCTTTGCAGAAAAAACTAAAATTACGATTTGATGTGCCTACTAGAAGGTAGTTTCACAATGAATGACAATGGGAAAAAATTATGAAGAATTGTTTCTCTTTATTTTAAGATGAATTTTAACTCATAAAAAAATAAGGAAAAAAGAAGAACAAACCATTCAAAGGTTATTACCCTTAATGGTGACTTTGCTTGGTAATTTCTTTTTTTCTTCAAACTTGGTTATCATACACGATTTCGTGACTCTTGTTTATTGTCCATTTCACACCTAAATACGCTTTTATAATTAACTAACTTGCTTGTCGGAATTTCCATGGCCACCTCTCCCACTGTTGGATAAGGCCAGTGCTCCTAACATTTGTCCAAATGTGTAGAAACTATCAAAAAGTGGACAAGAACAGAACGGCCAAATGTTGGCATATTGTCATACCAAAAATCGAGATCACCATTATCTACAATGAAATTAAATATTTATGGGCTCTTAAGAATTGTCATCCACAAGCATCACTTGAATTGGATGTTGTCCATATTTCGGATATGAAAGTCTATTTCTCTTGATTCTCATGACCAAACCTCTTGATTCTCGTGTGATTGTTACATACATGTCTATCGATATTAGAAGATGTTTGGTAAAATTTTGCATGTGTACAGGATCATTGATAAGTTAGTGATGTCTATCGTCTCACAAGGAATAAAATTTAATTGAGCATATTAATCTTTAATTAGATTCAAAGTGAACAAACAAAAGTGATTTGTGGTTTTTATTATTCTAACTTGATCGACAAATGCTTATTAAATTTGAATTTAGTATATGTATAGAATGAGTGTCTTGAATTACGAATCCACCTAAAAAACCTAATCCAATTCTCAATTATGTAGCTAGTTTCATTAATGCATTTTTGACAATAGATAATTCTGTTGCAGTTAATTTTATTTTTCAAGACAAATTAAATTTATTCTAGTCATGACCCGAATCTATTCCTGGATCAAATTTGAATGAATAAAATGCATTAAATTTCACAATTATCTCAAAGATTCCACCCGTGATATATATTATTCTTAACATTTATTGTACATATATTAATCAAGTAGTATTCTAGATCTATTGTGAGCCTCCCAATACTAAAACAAGCTTCCATGTATTCAATTGGTGATCAACCAATCAAATAATAAAATTAGGCATGCAATATTAATCAAGAGTTGCAAGAATTTAATTAAGTTACTTGTCTTGAATTAAAAATAAATTATAGAAAGGTTTCATCTTCATCCAACTCATGAAAAAATTAGTCTAGCATGTTATTTAATAAATCACACAAAAAGATTTGGAAAAACATCACCCGAAATTAGAAACAATGATTGGAAAGTGAAAAATCAATTTTTTCTTCATTAATCTTCAACCCGGACTTTAAATCTTCTATCTCTCGTGTTAATCTCCTTTGAATCTTGTGCTAGCCTCCTTCTTGCAGTTGAAAATATATGTAATAATGTAGTTTCCATTCTAGCGTTCCCTTGCAAATTAAATAGTAGGTCAAAATAAATTTCCGTGCAAATTTAGGTCAAAAGAGAACGTTAGGTAGTTCGGGACCGAAATTTGCCCACGTGCTTGCCATATAATCCACTGCACACGCGCTGTCTATGGATTTCGCTCTCAGCAAGACCACAGTAAGGTCCCCCAAAAGTGCCACTTTTAGCCTGTATGCGCGCTGTTACAAAAAATTTTCTTTTGTTGCACTTTGGTCCTTTAATTTCAGTCTTCATTGATTTTAGCTCTTTTTTGTCTCCTTGGTCCTTTAGCTTCCAATTTCATCTAGTTGACTCCATATCTTTTCCAATCATCGATATTGGATCCAAATAAACTATTAGCACTCTGCAATTTAGTCCCCAAACTATGGATTTAGTCCTTTTGGCCAATTTTCCCTCCTTTTGTCCACTTTCATCGTTTTTCATTGAGATGCCCCTAACAAATGAAATATATAAAAATTAAGCCTCAATTCATTTAATATAACAATAATTGCTCTAACTTAACGACTAAAGTAAGTGTAATAAATATACTTACCCAATTACCCCCAAACTTGAATAATTGCTTTTCCTCAAACAAGATGAAGCTTAAAGTACACAAAGTTTTTATAAAATTACTTGGATGATAATTTGCTTGTAGCCTCAAGATTGGACTTTTAGAGTTGAAACTATAAAATATTTCAAAATACAATGTCAAATTTATCTCTACCAATCTAATGCAAAATTGACATGTGTATGAAGATTCATGTAAAACATCACAAAGTCATAAATTGATTCAATTTCCGACCTTATGTGGCCAAATATTTCAATTCTTCGCTTTTAGAATACACACTCCCAAATTTTTTCTTTCCACTCTTGCCCAAGGGGTGTTTTGAGGTTGAATTTTAATGAAATACTAATCATCACCCTCTCTAGTTTAGTTAGATTTTACTACTTGTAGCTCAACACATTGACAAATGAAGATTTTCCTTATTTTTGATTGCTTCAATTTCTATGAATCAATTAAGCTAACAATCCCTCGTCAAAAGTCTAATTCTCTCCAGTAAATGTTTGGGATTAATTAAGGCATATAGCTGTATACTATTTTTCTCATCTTTTCTGCAAACTCCTCCTCATTAAACTTTCTAAATAACTCTTGTAATCAGCTTTCGGTCGATGACTCCCAAGTCAAATGACCATATGGCACCAGATTTTTAGATACCTTTGCAGATTTAATCACTCGAGTCAAAAAGGCTACGAAGAGAAGCTTCAAAATAAGACAATTCTTTTTTTCTTCTTTTTTCAATGATTGGTACAATGCCTATTATTAAACACTTATTCTCAAAAATCAAACACCAACTTAAGATTTTAACCTAATTTCATCTTATTTGTTTCAGACAATTCACACAAAATTTAACACACATGAAATCCACGTTTGTCTCTCTGTCTCCCAACAGCAGCTCAATTACCCCAAAACTATCCTAAAATTGGTTTAAGGATGTATAACATAGTTAATGTTTAGGTTAAGCATCTAATGTCCATTAATTTTCACCTACTCATCAATATGAATATATATATATATATATATATATATATAAATTAACTTAACACAAATTATCCATAATTTAAAACCTAACTCTATGCTCCAATATCTTCATCATTGTTAGCATATTATTCGACCCGTACAAGCATGCAACAATATATAAAAGAAGAAATAAAATTGAAAAAGTAGACTTTTTTTTTTTTTTTACTCAATCATACAAGGCTTTAAAACAAAGACTGGATGAAAGACCTATCCCTAAACTTGATATAGATATTGTCCTCAATGTCTAGAAATAGTACAAGTAATAAACAAAAGGTAAGGACAAAAAAGAAAGGATAAATATATATGTACAAACAAATGTATACAAAATTCGTTACTTACTATCACAAACAAGTGGGCCCCACGTGAATTTAAAAATGTTGGCTTATGGTCCTCACATCCTATTGTGAGTAGTGAGTAAAGAATTTTGTAAAAAAAAGTTTGTAAGTATAGCATGATCCAAAAAGAAATTGGTACTTCCCTGGCATCAATTCGTGGGTGGTGGATGGAATGACATTGAAGCTCCAAAACCAGATGGGTTTGACGTGGATGGCGCCTAATGAATGGATTGAGTAAAGTCTCGCATCATAACACACACATCTGACCAATCTATTTGTGCGTGTCCTCTGATCTGCTGTACATGACCTTCTCTCTTGTATTTATGTCTTCCAATTTCTGATGTTCATGTCCTCAAACCATCCTATGCATATATCTAACTGTCTTCCCCTGAGGTCATCCTCTCCACAGAAAGTCAAATAGCTCACTCGATAACCTGCTAATATCTCGCTCTATACCCTACATCCTGGCATTCCATGCATGCTCCATATCATCTCTTACTTGCTTCTTGGACTATAAAGTTATCATCATTGGCTCTATATATTGCAATGTCTTGTTGGTCTTTGTCATATTAGCAAACAACTATTGCATAACCTGCAAATCATGTGCTGGCTCTAGCTTTGTGGGAGGTAGAATGTGATCATCCGGCTCTATATCCTCTTGGTCCTATCTCTCCTTGTCTCTGTTGTCGGATGAATCGTTATATCTTGGTAGCCGACGCCGCATTAATCGGGATGAAAACATGGTCGTAGGCATGGCTGTGGGGGACTCAAGGGCCCTCAATCTTTTTATTCAATTCATGAAATTTGATGGATGCAACTACATAGAGTGTTACGTGTGTATGTATTACATGTCATACAAAAATGCCACTGAGACAATTTATCGAACACTTAACATACAAAAGGTTTGAGATGTTTGTAGAATTTTAAATTTCTCCTATGTAAAATCCACTAATTCCACAACAAATTCACAAATCCATCATCTATCTATGCCCACACTCCAGCAGAACTTGAAAATCTCCAACAAAATGCAAAACTTAAAAAAATCAAAATTGTCAAAGTTAGACATCTTACCATTGTTATCTTAAAATTTTGCAGGTAGAAGTTAATGATTGATGTTGGAATGAGGTACATCTTCATAGCCTTGTCAATTACGGAAGAAATTGGATGATTTTGATGAACAGTGTAAGAAAATTAGAGATAAAGCGAGGGAGAGGCACCAGGTCTTCAGTGGTTGCATGTGTACACATGTACAATTTTTGAACCCAACCACCAATTAGTCGCGTGTATGTGTAGCTTTGTGAGTAGTGTGCATGGCTAAAGCCTTTTAGCCCCTATTTCGTTCTGGGTATGCGAGACCACACGCGTCGACTAGTTTTTTAATATAAAATAAAAAACTTTCGATGCCTCTACCCTCAAATTTCATGCAAAACTTGTTCAAAAGGGATCAAATGTGATGGGGTTGCATAAAACTTTATTCTGACCAATGATTCACAGAAAATCACCTATTTACTTTATTGAACCTCTAAACTTAATGTAAGCAATATGTGAACATGTATGAACTACACACATAATTAAACGTCTAAACTAATTTAAACACACAAAAACGTGAATGATCCTAACTAATGCATAAAAACTAAATAAATAAAAGGGAAAAAGATTGGGTTACCTCCCAAAGCGTTCATGGTCTTTAGCTTGACTTTGTTGTTTAGGCTATTTTGGATCCTCAAGTGGCAGAATTGTCTTCTCACTGAAGTAATCACCTCTCCAATAAGCTTTCAACCTCTGTCCATTGTCCTTAAATCTTCGTTGGTCATCTTGAGATACAACCTCAATAGTGTCATATGGATGGACAGCTACCACTGTGAATGAACCTAACCACCTTGATCTTAACTTGCCTGGAAAAAGTTGAAGAAGAAAATTGAAGATGAGAACGTGTTGCTCAACCTCGAACTCTTTTTCTTTAATGTGTCTATCATGATATCTTTCAGTTTTCTCTTTGTATAACTTTGCAATTTCATATGCCCCTAATCTAAACTCATCAAGCTTATTTAGTTGAATGATTCTTTTTTTCCCAACTGCCTTCATATCAAAATTTTACATGTGAGTTGCCCAATATGTCATGTGCCACAATTCAACTGGTAAGTGACATGCTTTTCTTAACACTAATTGATAAAGGAGACATCTCGATAGGTGTTTTGAATGTAGTGCAGTACCCAAAGTGCATCACCTAACTTCTTTGACCAATCTGTACGCAATGCATTAATTGTAGCTTTTAGGATTTTCTTTAACTCCCTGTTGGAGATCTCAACTTGCCCACTAGTTTGTGGATGATAAGGTGTTGCAACCCGATATTTGACTCTGTATTTTGCCAATAAAGCTAAGAATAAGTGGGTACAAAAGTTTTTCCCCCCATCACTGATTGCCCGTGGAGTACCATACCTAGAAAAGAAATTCTATTTAAGAAACTGAGTCACAACCAGCCCATAATTGGTTGGTAATGCCACAGCTTCAACCCATTTAGACACATGATCTACAGCTACCAAGATATATTGTTGACCATAGGAAGAAAGGAATGGTCTCATGAAGTTAACACCCCACACATCGAAAATTTCTAACATCGAAAATTTCTACTTCTAAAATGCCATTCAGAGGCATTTTATTCTTTCCAGAGATGTATCCCATCCTCTGATATTTATCACACTTCTTGACTAAGTCATAAACATTCTTAAAAAGAATTGGCCAATAAAAACCTAATTATAAGACTTTAGCTATTGTTTTGGTTGATGCGAAGTAACCTTCATACAGAGAAGAGTGACAATGCTCCAATAATTATTTTTGTTCTTCTCCTAGTACACAACGACTAATGATTTGATCAAGACCTCGTCTATAGTGAAACATATCATCCCAAAAGTAATGTTTCAGATCACTTAAAAATTTCTTATTCTGCTAACTGGAATACTTCGATTGAATAACAGAACTAACCAAATAATTGACATAATATGCATACCAAGGTGCTGACTTAATCTCAAAAAGTATCTCATATGTAGGATCTTTGTCTTGTTGTTCCAAATGAGATAAATGGTCTGCTATTAAATTTTCACTTCTCATTTTATCCTTGATTTTCAAGTCGAATTCCTATAGTAGAAGTAACCATCTAATGAGTCTTGGCTTTGCATCCTTCTTATTGAGCAAATACTTGAGTACTGAATGATCTATATATACTATCACGTTTGACCCAATCAAGTAAGGTCTAAATTTATCAAAGATGAACACCACTGTCAAAAGCTCATTTTCCGTAGTCGTGTAGTTCAACCGAGCTTCAATTGGCATAGTCAATACATATAACACTTTATTCTTTCACTGTCCCAAAATTGCTCCAATCATGTAATCACATGTGTCGAATATCAATTCAAATGGCAAAATCTAGTCAAGTGCAGCTAATATAGGGGTTGTGATCAATTTTCTTTCAAGGTGGTGAAGGCAACCAAACACTCCTATGAAAAGTTAAAATGCATGTTCTTTTTCCAATAAAGTACAGAGAGGCTTGGTTATTTTTTAAAAATCCTTAGTAAAATGCCTATAAAAACTTGCATGTCCTAAAAAACTTTTGATTCCCATCACTGAAGTAGGAGGAAACAGCTTCTCAATCATTTGTTCTTAGATCTATTGACCTCAATACCCCTAGCTGAAATCATATGACCCAAAACAATTCCTTCCTAAACCATAACGTGGCACTTCTCCCAATTAAGCACAAGATTGGTTTCTATACATCGCTACAATACCAATCTCAAGTGATTTAAGCATTCATTGAATGATGTACCAAATACTGAGAAATTTTCCATAAATACTTCTTTGCTTCTACCCACCATATCTGAAAAATTGGACATCATTCACCTTTGAAAAATAGCTGGAGCATTATACAATCTAAAAGGCATTCTTCTGCATGCAAAGGTACCATAAAGACAAGTAATGGTGGTTTTCTCTTGGTATTCTGGTGCTATAGAAATTTGATTATACCTTGGATACCCATCCAAAAAAGCAATAATGTGAATGTCTAGCGAGTTGCTCTAATATCTGATCAATGAAGAAATGGGAAAAGTGATCGTTCCTCGTGGCATTGTTGAGTTTGTAATAATCAATGCAAACACTCTAACCCGTGACTGTGCACATAAGAATCAACTCATTGTTGTCATTGGGCACTACTATAATTCCTTCCTTTTTAGGGACTACATGCACTTGATTCACCCAATGATTGTCTGATATAGGATATATGATCCTTGTGTCTCAGCAATTCTATCTACACAACCTCCTGCATATTTGAATTTAATCTATGATGTCGCTCCATAAATGGTTTAAACTCTTCTCCCATTAGAATTTTGTGCATACAAAAAGAAGGGTTGATCCCTTTATATCAAAGATGGTACATCCTATTGTTGTTTTGTAATCTCAAAGTACTCTTATTAACTGAGCTTCTTTATCTTTGTTGACGACATTTGAGATAATGGTTGGAAGAGTGTGTTTGTCTCCCAAGAACTCAAGTGTGAAGGCAACTATTTAAGCTCAAGAGTTGGAACTTTTTGAATAGAAGTTAAAGATTTAATTAACCCTTCACCTAGCTTCAATTGAGTTGATCTCATTAAGGGAGGGTTTTTTTTCCAATTGTCGGACACATTCTTCTATCTTCTCTGATTCAGATGGCTCTTCTATTGAATGAACTAAGCAAAATCTTAAGTGGATCTTAAGGGTAATTGAGTCTGAATGTATATATCACTGTCATGTCAAATAAATCAATCGGAAACAAGAATCTAGTTCATCATCAAATTTAAACGCATTGTATTGTTGATTGTCATTTCTTCATCATTCAATCTAAAGATCAACTGTCCCTTTTGCATATCTATCAAATCTCTACTGGTAGCCAAGAATGGACAACCTTGAATGAGAGGGACATCCTTGGATTCCATGCTTTGACAGAAACGGTTGCCTTAACCTGTGGACAGTCTGTTGTAGCTTTTTGAGTTTCTTCTGCTATTTTATCAGACTAATCAATTTGTTCCTCGCCCATGGTAGGTACATTTTCCATAGTGACGGCTAGTCTTTTCACTGATATTTCTAGCAATTGAACTCTACTTCGAGTAATAATGGCTTGTATATGTTCTTTAGGATTTATTTTCGATAGGTAAGGTCCCTTGAGTTCTACTTGCTAATGTAGCTGCCATCTGACCTGTTTGAGTTTCCAAATTTTTTATTATTGCATTTTGGTTCTAAAAAATAGTTTCAGTCTTTGCCATGTATTATCCCAATAAATCTTCAACTGATGGCTTTTCTAGGTTATTGTTGCTATTGTTGTCGTTGGAATTCGATGGTTTAGTTTAAAATTTTCCAATTTACCCTTTATTATCAGCCCATGAGAAATTTGGATGATTCCTCTACCCTAAATTATATGTGTTGGAGTGAGGGTTGTTCTGTTGCCTCTGAAAGTTTTGTGCATAACTAACCTCCTCAAGTTGGATTATATGTGTAAGGCTAAAGATCATCTTTCTATAATATGATTTGCCCTGCACCCTTCGTAAATAGGTTTTCGGGATAGTGTATGATGTTCACACTGAATAAGGCTATCTAATTTCCTTGTCAATACTTCCATTTTGGGCTACTATTGATGCAGTTGTGTCAACGTTGTGTACTCCTTCTATCTTCCTTGGTACTTCCTTGTCTGTTAGACACATGGACTGATTTTATACAATTCTCTCAAAAAGGTCTAAGGCTTTATCCAAAAGAATATCCAATATTGACCCTCATGTGGCGAGTCTCAGGTCTCATGCCTGAATAGAATACACAAATCTTTGATTCTTTAGGAATGTCCATAGTGGGACACTTCCTGAAGTAATCTTTGAACCCATGCTTCTAGATAGCTCTCGAGGTCCTTTTGCTTGAAGATATGAACTTCATTTTTTATATGATAGACTCAAGATGGCGAGAAGAATTTCAATGTGAACTTATGTACCATATCATTCCATGAAATGACGTGGAATTAAGGAACTTAACATTCTCATGTGCCTTCCTTTAAAGTGTGAGAAATAGACGCAGTCGAAAGGTATCAACAGACACGCCTTCGGGCTGATCATGTTGCAAGGCATCAAGAAGGCTCGAATACATTCATGAGGATTTTCTGTTGATCTCCCAGAGAACCTGATATCATGATGATTCTAAAATAAGTTGATGATGTCAGGTCTAATATGGAAGTTGGCATGTCCAAAAGGTGGATATATAATAGGTGGTTGCAAAGGAGCCAGAATTGAATTTAATAATCCATTACTAAAGTTTCACTTAGACTTGCAATTGTCCTTAGCTGATCTAGTTGAGGGTAGTCATAATGGGTTCTGAACCTGATTCTAATGTTGATTTTCTGTCATTTCTCTTGCATGTCTCTACTCTCTTCTTCATTATCTGAAAGTTCTTTCTGTAATGCCTCAAATTTTCTCGACTTATATTTTGAGATGTTATAAATATCATTTCATAATCACACTTGAAGCAGAAATATTTAATTGGAAATTAAAACTAAGATTTATTGAATACTTAAATATTGAATTAAATAAGCATGATGTCATAAAGTTTAGAACATTTGATGGAAATAAAAAAAAAACACACACACACACACAGACACACACACAAAATACTCTAACAAATTTATTGTTGAAGGTTACCCAAAAAAAAAAAAAAAATTTACTTGGCAGCTCGCGCACTGCTCGGCCACCATCCACGTCGACCGTCCTAACCTGAAATGTTAAAATTAAAGCTGTTAGTAATTGATACTCAGTTGGATACGTGTGTCCAAACAATATAATAACTTTTAAAACATGAATTTATAACATTCCATACCATTTCATCAAGAGCAATCGGTAATCAATCGAATACTCTGACACATTTGAGAAGACCTAAAGGAGATCTCACATTTCATTTCATATGGACCTGCAGGTCAATTAGCATCTCATGAAATAAATCACGTAGAAAAAAATTATAACATTGTAAGGACAGATCACTTGTACATAGTATTCTACCTCGTTAGATCAACAATTTTTTGAAAGAATAATCCAAGAGAATATTTCAATTTTTAGACTTTTGCGGCTACCTTGAACGTAATTAAAGATGGAGAATGGCTTTCTGCTTTTAAAATATGTGCCAACAATTTGACTTTTGTAGAATATTTATAGTAAAAAAAGGAGTCTTGATGCCTTTGAGATTGAGAAGCCGTGTATGTTCGTGGAATAGATGAACATAAGAAGCAAGGAAACTACTGAATTTAAAGAATAGAACCAAAGTTAAAGATAGTGTATTCTTGCCAAAATATGTGTATGGCATTAATATTTATAGGCAACATAAAGTAGTTGATAAGGGTTAGGATAATTTTTTTGGATCTTAAATTTTCAAATATTGATCACTCGATTTTCTTTCAAAAAAATACTAAACATATTAATCCACATGCTATATAAACAAGATTTGTTGCAAATATCCTTTTGTGATTTAAACCCAAAAAAAAAGAAAAAAAAAAAGAAAAAAGATTAAGATTAAGATTAGATATATTCTCAACTTAAAAATAAATTAATCACACATAAAAATCATATAACGGGAATTATTTGAATTTAAAAAATCGAAACCTCCTTTCATCTATTCATATACACGATTAAGATTTTTAAAACAAACAAGCACACTTACCACATGGCAAAATAAAAATAAACAGATTTTGGTTACGTGTAAATCAATTAACAACTTTGATAGAATAGAACAAAGATTAATTGTATTATATAATATAATACTAGCCCCCAGGGCATATCTCCCAGTGGCAAAGGGGAGGGCGGATAGGGCTCAGCGCGACAGTGTGCAGAGTTCGATTCCCCGCAAAGTGGAATTGACTTTGTTGCAAGCGGGAGTTACCATATGAGTTAACAGCATTGACCTATCCATGTGCTCTCCACCCTGGCTCCTAGGAGGCACATCCTGCGATTTACCTCCTCCACGATGGCTCAGGGCAGAGTCGGTGGGGGCTCTTAAGGTTGGGGTTCAACCTTTTTTATATAATATAATACTACTTGCAACACATGTGCACCAATTGGAGGAAATTGATTTGTTACAGTGGTTATCAAATGGAGAAAGCAGAATTTGGGTAAGATTAAATCTTAAACGTAACTGTATAAAATAATATTTCAAATGAAGGAACAGAATTGGATATGATTCCGTCTTTTTCAAATTATAAAGATAAACGTGATTAAAATATTATAATCTTTTGCTAATTATCTTAAAAAAATACATTAAAAAATACATATTAAATACATTTCTTTCATTTAATTTATCTTGGGCTTAACTTATATGACCTTATATTTTCTTGAGGCCAACCTACATTATTTAATTCGGACTACAAAATGAGCCCAATATCGATATATAAAATTTCATTCTATTAATACTTAATTATTTGGCCCAAATAAAATAGGAATTCAAAACTTATTTCCTTTTGGTCCACAATTTTCTCAAAATATAACAATATAACAAACAATAATTTTATTCTAAAATTTTCGGGGAGTTACTAATAACTTTTTAAACATGAAGTTATAACATTTCATACCATCATTTCATCAAAAGCAATCGGTGATCAATCAAATATACTAACACATTTGAGAAGACTCAAAGGAGAATGATATCGGTAACACCTCAAAATTTAAGTCGATAAAATTTGGGGCGTTACACTTTTGATTTCAGGATCTATTAGAAGAAGTTCGATCTCATCAAAAATTAGCATAAACTGTGATTTCCTAAAAAGAGCAAAACAAGAGATATAGTTCGTTCCATAAATAGCTAAAACTAATAAAAAAAAATTCAAATATAAAAATACCTAATAAACTCAAATTATATAAATTATTTCCCGACAATGACGCTAAAAACTTGTTTGGTAAAATCCCACAAATGTACGGGATCGTTTAAAAGTAATACATGATGAGTAACATATGTTGTTTCACCAGGAATACAATTTAATTGAGTGTACTAGTTTTTAATTAGATTCAGAATGAGCAAACAAAACTGATTTGTGATTTTGAATTATTCTAACTTAATCTAATGAACCTTTTAAAATTTGAATTTAGTATGTATATTGAATGAGGTATTGAATTACAAATCCATCTATTATTATCTATTTGAATTCTCAATTATGTAGCTAATTTCGTTCATGTATTATTGATAATCAATAATTCTATTGAATTTTTTTTTTCCAAGATCAATTAAATCTATTTTAGTCATAGCTCGAATCTATTCCCAGTTCGAATTCGAATGAAAAAGAATGCATTAAATTTCACAATTATCACAAAGATTGCACACGTGATAAATATTATTCCCAATATTTATTGCACATATGTTAATCAAGTAATATTCTAAACCTATTGTGAGCCTCCTAGTACTACAACAAGCAACCATATATTCAATTGGTGATCAAGGAATCAAATAATAAAACCCATGAAAGATTAATCAATAGTCTTGAATCAAAAATAAATAATAAAAGATTTCATTTTCATCTAATACTTGAAAAGAATTAGCCTTGTACATTATTTAATAAATCACACAAAAATATTTGGCACAACATCACCCAAAATTGAAAATAATGATTGAAAAATGAAAAATCAATTTCTTTTTCGTTAATATTCAATTCGGACTTTGAATATTGACTCTCTCTTGTTAACCACCTTTGAATCCCCTGCTAGCCTCCTTGTACTGAAAAATATGTATGATAATGTGGTTTCCACATTGTAACTTAAATAGTAGGTTAAAATTGATTTCCATATAAGTTTAGGTTAAAAGAATAACGTTGGGCTATTCGGGCCCAAAATTTGGCCAGATGCTTGCCATATATACCACTGCACGCATGCTTTTATGGGTTTTGCTCTCGATAAGACCACAACAGGGTCCCATGCGCGTGCCACTTTAAACCTATGTACAGCTGCCATTACAAAAATCTTTCTTTTGTTGTACTTTGGTCCCTCAATTTCGATCTTCAGTCATTTTAGCTCCGTTTGATGTCTTCTTGGTCCTTCAACTTCCAATTTCATCTAATTGACTCCAAACCTTTTCCAATCGTCGATATTGGGTCTGAATCAACTATTAGACCTTTGCAATTTAGTCCCCAAACTTTGGATTCAGTTCATTTTGGCCAATTTTCATTACTTTTGTCCACTTCCATCTTTTTTCATTGAGATGCACCTAACAAACGAAATATATATAACAATAATTGCTCTAGTTTAACAACTGAGATAAGTGTAATAAATACACTTATAAGAAGAATTCGCTATTATGTGCTTCGCAAAATTATGTGATAGATCACTAATGTCTTGATGCATTGGATGAATGTGGCATAAGATTCTAGGACATGTTGTTTTTAGTTTTGTTTTAATTGTCATCATTTGCTAATTAGTATAAGTATATTTTAATCATTCTCTTGTATTAGGTATTTTTTTTGTTCGTGTTTTGTTATTATTTATACTCTCATAAGAACTCAGTTTTCTTTTGATTGTTTCTAAATAAGAAAATTTTCAATTTCTTAAATTTTTGGTATTCATTAGGGAAGGATAAAAATAGTCTATAAAACCAAGTGGTTCAATTTTGTTTTTCTAAGGTTTAAATCTTGTCATTGGTATTAGAACCGATCGTTATTGGTTTGGTAATCGATTCTGGATCCAAAACTAATTAATTGAATTGACCCTATTATTTTTTTCTGAAAATTCAACCCATAAAAATAAAATATACTTTTTGTATAAGTCTGTTATTTAATTTTTTAAGACGAAACTTGAGTTCAAAGCATGATAAATTGTTCTTTTTATGAATGGGTTAAGTTTTTGGAAGTTATGAATTTGTTAGATTACTGTGTTGGTTTAAACAATGAGAATGAAAATAGTTGCTAGAAATATTACAACTTCGAAAACTCTACTTACAAAAATCCAGGTTGGTTCCATATAATTCATTGGAATTGACAGTTCCATTTACAAAATAAGTTGTGATTCTCAGCTCTTTTCTTGAATTGAATTGTGCATACTTAGTATTCGTACACGAATCATTGAGTTCTTGTATTATTAGGAATTAACCAAAAACTGGAAAGTCAATCGTGTTGAGGTATTTGTTGGGAATCAACGAGATATCAATCGGATTTTGTCTTGCTTTTACCCTATTTTAGAGGGATGGCTCATTTGAAATCTTCTTGGATTGATGCTAATGTATGTGGACTATTTTTGCGTTGTAAAAGGATAATTAGGTGTGAGAAACAAATTTCATATTTCAATGATGTGGAATAAATTAAAAATTAGTGAGCACGATGAAACAAATTTTAAAACTAGATGATTAGTTTGCAATAAATTAAATTTAGTGACCCAATTGAAATAAAATTTCATGGTTTTAGTTTGTATCAATTGGGTCACTAAATTTCAATTGGTCAATCAACTTCAATTTAGTTTCGAAATTCATCACTTCGTCATATGTGCTGTAAATTGCTTAATTTGACGGTCATACTACAAAGATATTCCACATAATAGTTGCATGACATACCTACCTACTATTTCACGATGTCATAAAAATGTTAAATAAAAAATACATATTTTAACAATCTAATCTAAACATATTGTAGTAATTCTAATATTACGATTTTTCATTTTGTGAGTGATGCATAGTGATTATGTGGAAGATCAACTACGATATGACCACTAATTAAGAAATTTTTGGAAGTTTGGAGGATGGCAGGTAACATAAAATGAGAGCGTGTGATACTATTTGAAGCTAATTTGAAGTTTAGTGACCCAATTGAAATTTAACTGAAAGTTCTGTGTCCGAGGACGAAATTTACCCACCTCCAACGGCTAGCCGGTCTGCCTTTCTAATTCCCAATTTGAAATCAATTCGGACCAGACACACGTAACAAAACCGTTTCTTCCCTATCTCGCTTCATACACTAGATTTCATCTCCTACAATTTTATAGTATAGGTTTTATTTCTTGGTCAAGATCAAAACTAACTTAGAGTGTATTGAATTTTGTTTCCAGAAACCTATCATTAGTTCTTCTGAGAATCAAACAACAAACCCTAGGGTATTTTTCTCGATGGAATTACCACAAGAATCTGATGATTACATCAAAGAATCGATTGATGACGCTTTGGGACTCCCAGTATCTGCAGATACATTGCAACTCAAACTCCTCGCCTCCGAAGATGCTCGCCTTCGCCTTCGCAATCAGTACTTGTGTCTCCATTCCAAACTCAAAGAAAAGGACAACGTTATCGACAGCTCTAGGGTTTTCACTTTTACAACTCCTTAAATTTCCTTTTTTATTTACTGTCACCTATATTGTTCATTTTTATTAATGTTTGACCATTTCTCAGGCGGAGGCAAGCATGAATGCCGTAGCGCTGAAGAAATTTGTCGAAGAGAACCAGAAATTGGCCATGGAGTGTTCGAATCTGTTGGCGCAATGCAATAAGTGGGAGAGGGAGTGCTCGCTTTATGATCACGATCGTGAGGCTTTGATGGATTTTGCAAATGAGGCAGATGAGAGGGCCAAGGAAGCAGAGATTCGGGTCCACGAATTGGAGGAGCAGAATAAGAAGTTGTCTGAGGATTTGCATCTCTACAAGTGTCAATGCGATACACAGATGGTAAATTAATTTCTTCACCTAATTTTCTTAATCATTTTAACGCTTACTTATGTGGTTCACTGCTTACTGATTGTATGGTTAATTATGTGTGGGTAGCAGTTAATTATACGGGTTAGGGCCCAGATTTGGAAATTTATTGAAAGCCGTGGGTTTTGTAGGGCTAACTTACCTAAGAAGTGATTTTGGGTACAGTACAGGAAAAATATGAAGATAACAAATTGGTCTCACTGAGCGTGTATTATATAATTGCCTTCTTTTATTTATTTTTATTTTTATTTTCTGTTAGAGAACTCAATTGTTCATTTAGAAAAATGGAAACTTCGATGATCATAATACATCCTGGAAATCAAAGTTCTTTAGGTTTTGTAGGGCTAACTTACCTAAGAAGTGATTTTGGGTACAGTACAGGAAAAATATGAAGATAACAAATTGGTCTCACTGAGCGTGTATTATATAATTGCCTTCTTTTATTTATTTTTATTTTCATTTTCTGTTAGAGAACTCAATTGTTCATTTAGAAAAATGGAAACTTCGATGATCATAATACATCCTGGAAATCAAAGTTCTTTTTCAATAATGGAATATTGTCACCCTTGGGCTGCATGAGTTTCTAGCAGTTTGCTGAAAAAAATCAGTAAGTCCAGGATTTCCAAGCCACTATAGTCATTACTGGCATCTTGAAATCAAAGGGATTTTCAATGATGAAATAGTCTTGCCCTTGGACTGCATGAGTTTCTAGTAGTTTGCTGGAAAATCAATAAAGTCGAGCATTTCGAATCCACCAAAGTGATTACTGGAAAAAGTACAAAAAAGCAACAACTAGATGCAAGCTTGATGCAAGACAAATTAGAGAGCACAGTAGCTAATTGAAAGCTGGGTTTATAGGACCAAGATTTGGAAATTTATTTAATAAAGCCACAAGTGTTATCATGTAAACTAACTGATGTGATGTTGCATATAGAGAAAGGACAAGGCTCTTATATTTGTCTTACTGAGTGTGTATAATGTAATTGCTTTCTTATTTTTTGTGTTAAGAACACATAATGCTGAAAGACAATGGTTGCTTAAAATTGTTAGCTTTTGAGTTAGTTAAAGAGTTTTTGGAGAAGTCGCAAAACTTTTGTTTGCTGGTGATCATAAACTATGGAACTACAGGTTGGTGCTACCGTTAACTTTGCGTAATAATGTTTTGGTATAATGTCTTGGTATAGTTGATCAAATAGGTTTTAACATGGTTAGTTGAACTTTCTATAGTTGATCAAATTCTTTCAGATGAACTTAAAATAAATACTCAATTTACCTATGAAAATAAAAATTTAGCAATGGCCCATTAAGAACATATCGTGGGAATTCTTTATGATAAGCCAATGGAGTTAGTTGACACTTGGAAGGTACTCTTGTGAGGTCATATGGATTGTGTGCATAGAACTATGGATATATAGTGATGTGGATTAAATGAAATCTTTGTGTAATTTAACATGACTGTATTAAAACATCATTGTTGAAGGCATGCCTAGGGTTGCAGACAGAAAGTGTTCTTTGTTATTTCAGATCCTTTTGTGTGCTTCATTTGAACCATTGCTTTCCTTGTAGTGTTCTATTTATTATTTTGATGTTTCAGATGCTGGGACAAGTTGTGTGATGCACATCTCAGTCTGAAATTGATTGCTCATAATATTTGCTTAAATTAATTGTTAAATAGACCGATATTTGGTGAAATTTAATTTTAACTGCTGCAATTCTGAGGTTTTCTAAAAATATTACACATGGTCGAAATTTTTTTGATTGAGATGCATTTTGGTTTGATGAAGTGTGTGCCTTGCTTTTCGCAATGAAAATTATGCATATAGAGGTCCAAATGTGTGCAAGTTAATTTTGTACATTCATTCATTATTCTGGAATTTTAAAGTTAAGGAATTGTTGGATCATTGATTCGATAATTAGGCATTATAGAGAATAGAATGTACCATGTAAGATGTTTCATGTTCTTTCTTGGGACAAGAAGGGCGGTACAGGTGTAGGGTAAATTTTATGCCTCTAATTTGTGTTCTGATACAGATTGTATAAGTTTGTTATATATTTTATTTCTTTCTGAAATTGGTTTTGGCGTTAACACATAAAGAACAAAACATCTAGAAGCCACTTGTGCAATAAAATAAAATTGAGAGGAATGAAATTAAGTTTAATATTTTAACACTGTAATGATTATTTTTCCTTTCTTATTTTTATTTTTGTTCGTGTTGTGCTGAAAATGCCTTGTGTCTTCCATTTTAAGTTTAATGACCAGATAAAGCCCAGCTTTGGGTTAGAGACTGAACGGTGTCATAATTGGAATCTAATTTTAGGCCCCGTTTGGTAGGGATTTTTTGTCCCAAAAAATTGATTTTTTGACCGTTATTTTATTATTCAAGCCGTAATTTTTGACTTTTTATTTCACATGTGGATCCCACTTTTCTTCTAACGGTCAAAAAATCAATTCTCAAAATCCCTACCAAACGGGGCCTTAATTTCTTTTGCTGATTACTAATATTCATGTATTCTTCCTCTTAACAGTTGAGTTTTAAGTCTTCTTTGTGTCAGCTTGATGCTTACTCATTTACTATATAATATTTCATTAATCAGGTAGATTGGTTTCTTGCAATGGGGTAAACATAATGTGCAACTTGATTCCATCTTAAGTAAATAAGTGGGTATATTTAAACTGTCCACCTTCCGTAGAAGTTATTAAACAAAAAATTTGTTGAGAATTTTTCCAATTAGTTACCATTAGATTGGTGTTATAATTTCTTGGATTTCATTTTCTACTTTGACTTTGAAATATATGTTTGTTTCAATTTGTAGTGTCTCCTTCAGTAGCAATTGATTTTTGAATATTTTGATAATAATCATGTCAACAAAATATGTAATTGAACTAAACAAAGAAGATTTTATTTTTCTTTCTTTCTTTTTTTTTTTCCTTTTTTTTTCCTTTTTTTTTCCCCTGGTTAGCTATGACACTAGTTCCATCCTTTTGAGTTCCGTTGAGTCAACTATGAAGATTTTTATGTGTCATCTGCAATTGGTAAGTTTGTGCTGTTGGAAAGTTGAGTAATATCTAGTTGGAATTTATGGTAATGGATTGAGCTTCCACTTGTTGATTGAGTTATTTAATTTGAACTTGATATTACTATTCTCTTCCCTGATGGCTATAGCTTTGCACTAATTATCCTTGATTACATTTGAATTCAAATTTAAATTACTGGAGCTTATATCTGAAATTGTAATTGAACTATGCGACTATGAGGATAAATAGGGTGGTAGTCTAGTATGATTGGTGGGGATTCCTAATGTTGAAGTATGATTTGTTTTTAAAAAGCAAACAGAAGGTTGAATATCTAGTAACATGACAATACTTATACAACAACGTCATTGTCGGCAAGTCATTGAATTTGTCTGGTATCACTTCAGATTTTACAAAGTAGAAGTAAGTCTTTACTATGACATTATCTGTGTTTTCTTTCTTGTTTTGGCAGTGTTTATTTTTGCTTTTAGGAGATGTTGGCTATAGAGTCTGTGCATAGCTATTTTGTTAAGAATAGACTATAATTTCTTGTGCCTTGCTGTTCATATTTGATGTAGTTTGTATTTTCTGTTACTCTGTATCATTTGCTGTTGTTTCGAGTTTTGCTTTTAACTTGTTCTTGACGATAAATTCATTGAAAGCTTATATTGTGTAAATGTATTTTTTAAATTGTTTGTCAAAGGAAGGAAATAGGTTCAATCATTACTTTATCTTTATGTTGCAAATATTCATGTAATTGCGAAACTCATTTGTGTTACCATTTTAATTGTTGAAAGTTCGACATACCTATCGGTCTCAATTGTCTTTTCTTTAACGTAGAGGATGTCTTGCGAAATTGTAGGTAAGCTGTCTGCTTTTACCTATATGAAGTTCCACAAACTGCCCTAGACTCTTCATCTTTGTAGGCTTTGTGGTATGACAGTTCTCGAAGGTGAAATTCTTAAAGGGCAAGTAGTCCTCAGATCCTTCAATATTGCTCATCAACTTTGTAGATCCCTGTTGTCAAAATGGTTAATTCGGCTGAGATGGTGTGTTGTATGTAAATATCTACTTTAGAACAGCTATGTTTTCTTAATAATACCTCGGCCTCAGTTCTAGTGGCTGGTGAGTGGACTTGGTTGTTTGGATACTTGTTTATGGTTAAGTCCTTTACAGCTTTTGGCAAATGATGAGAGGAAGGTTTTTTCCTGGAAAAGCTTTTTAGGGAAGTAAAATTCACCGACCCACGACTTGAAAGAAAATAGTGGAGATGCCATAAGATATCAATGAGGGGGTGTGAGTCATCTTCTACTGCATTGCAAGACTCGGCCAGTTTGTGGAATGCTTGATGCATTTATTTTTGGTGGATGGACTGGGTCATTCATTAGTTGTTGTTTGATACCTTAAGTGTGTGATAGATCTAGGGAGGGATGGGGTTAGCAATGTACTAGCTGAATTCTGCCCCCTCATTGTTTGATATGTATGCTGTGGAGGGGTAGGAATTGGAAAGCCTTCTAGGGGGAAGGAGAATCCTGTTAACCAGCTGACAGTCTATATATTCCTGTTTGACAATTAAATTTGACATTGTTTTACTGAATGTTACCTTTTATAGCCTTGTATACCGTATAGCTGGTAATTAAATTACTTAGCCCTTGTTTGCCATCCTTTAAAAATTTAAATTATTTGTTACCAGATCATTCTCCACCATACATTCACACAATAAGATATTTTACACACAAACCAATAAAGTTTTTTTACTTTTTAACCTCACATTTTCCAAAAAATACTATTCAATAATTCGTTTTTCCCAAATAAATTCTATCAAGCAGACCCTTAAATTTATTAAAAATATTTTGATTGATTAGCTTCTATAAAATGCTAACTCATGGACAAACTATGCCAAGGGAGCCTATGCTATGTTAACATAAGACACTTGTCCTCATATGCTATTTAACTTCAATTTGTAAGGAAATCTTCTCTCTGGGGAATGGTTTTAACAAAGTGGAAGATTGGGGTCCATAATGCTATATTTGGAAGGCTGGGGACAAAATTGCAAAATGGACAACGGGTTGGTGACCTATTTTTCTGACTTTAAATGTGTTATGTAATAGAATGCATTGTGGCATCATCACTCAATATCATCAGATGGGAGAGATACTATTGTAATTGCTACAAGAAATCGACGATGTTATAAAAGACGGACCAATTTCTGTGGGAGATCAATTGACACACGAAAAAGAGACCAAAGTGGGAGTCACAAGTCGGAAGGAGTGTAGATAACTTGACAAGTGTAAGTTGAAAACATTTCGAATGTTGTGAGCAGGAAAGTTACCATGATATGATAATGCTGTAAATTCCTTGATTTTATTTTTGTGTTGAATTTGTCTTGTATTTAACTTTCACATTTTTATTTCGTCCAATATTTTCTGGTTTCGTTCTATAGTTCTATTTCTTGCCTGATACTGCTATAGATAATGAGATGGATTGTACTTTGCATTATGTGATTTAAGGCATTCTGAGTATTGGTTTGCTAATCGAATTATCGTATTGATGTGATGGCTGAAGATTGATGCATGTGCTGACACATCTATGGAACAAACTTTACTTGATTCATTGTTGGCAACGATGTTTGGCAAGGATGAGATCGAATCAACTGCACATGAGTTTTTAGAGGCCTATGGTGGAATTGAAGTTTGCCAAAAGATTCTGAAAATGTGGTACAGGTGAGTTTTATATTCCAGCTTAACTTTTGACGAACATGCTGGTAAATAAACTATATTAGACTTCAATGTTTCTTGATCTTTCTTTTCACAACTTGTGTCAATTGGCTAAAGTTGTTCTTTTAATCGTAGCTTAAGGCCATCTACTCAGAATGTTGTGGCATTGGTAGCTGAGGCGAAGAATTTGGAGAAAGACAAGGATCATTTGACGATTAACCTGCATAGAGCTGAAGAGGAGGTATATAATTAATTGAAAGATGGTTCAATGTGAGGATAGCCTAGGAATAATAAAATATAATTTTTTGGCGTGTTCAGGTGAAACTTCTGTTTCGAGAAAACAGCATATTAGACAAGGAAAATAAAAGGTTAATAAGGCGATGCTACAGAGAACAGACTGCTGCTGCTGCTGCTTCTGGGGGAAAATACTCGAGCAGTGGTTCTGTGAAGGTTCGGCTTTGCTTATATACATTTTTTTCATGAAATGCCCATCTGCTTGGGACAATTTTTAGGTGGTGGTATTCATGGTGTCATTTAATTGCTTGCAGGGGAATAAACGAAAATCTAGCCCTAAGTCGAGCAGTCCACAGGATAAGAAAATTGATCTCAGTGACATATATTCACTTAGGCAGCCTCTCTCGCCATTGCATCCAAACTCGCCAGAATCTAAAATGCACAAAAAGTAGCGAACAATAATTTTCGAGTGGATGTTATGCCCGTCTGAAATTTTTTACGACCCCTTAATCAAGTTGGTGTAATGAGATTTACACATTTACAGTACGTGTCAATGGGGAAATTATTGATTCGATGTCTTTGAAAAGCATTGAGGATTTCGTCTTTTATTAGTAAGAAGGGATGGCCTCCTAAATTTTGAAATCTCAAAACCCGGACTTTTTTGTCTACGAGGCATAAAGTTTTGGGTTGTGCTGCCTGAACAGGGGCCGAGAAAAAATCCTAAAGTTTTATGCCTACTACGTTCTGATCTGTGTTGGCGTGTTCGTTAAGAGCAGAGGGATTGAGCTTTTCTGAATATTAGCCATGAAGAATAATTTTGATGGTTGTATTTACAATTCATGTCGGGAATAAGGCTTAATGCGTAAAATTACATTCTTGAATTTTCGACTTTTATGAATCGTGTTTAAAATGAAATCGAGCTCCTATACAGTGGTAAACTTTAGCTTGTGTTACTGAAATGTAGATTCAATTAAATT
Source organism: Olea europaea var. sylvestris (assembly GCF_002742605.1). Taxonomy (NCBI): domain Eukaryota; kingdom Viridiplantae; phylum Streptophyta; class Magnoliopsida; order Lamiales; family Oleaceae; genus Olea; species Olea europaea. Next base: position 252,324 of record NW_019239264.1, read on the forward strand.
TTTTCTATGGTCACTGAACTACTAAAAATTATTCTAATGATGAACTGAATTCAATTAAGAACAATTCGCTACATACACAGATCCCTTATGTTGTGTTGGCAACACATGTATGGGTGATTTTCCCCCCCTAACTTTTGAATCAAATAGAACATTTGCGATATGTAAATTTTTTTAATGAAATTCTTCTATACGTGTAATATAACTCTTCAATTAAAGATGTTGATGACATGACACAGTATGGACAAACCATGTTACCACATGGTTGCTAAACTTTTTCGGCATTTTGAATGGTTATTGAACTTTAAATTGCTTCTTTATATAGAACCTAAAGGGGCTTTGGTTTATTATTTTGAAGCTGTTTTCAGATTCCTAAAACATGCAAAACTTGTTTGATTTAATATTTTTAAAAATATATTTGAAAACAAGACTAATTTTAGGATAATTGGAGTAAAACTCCCTTAAATTTACCTCAATTGTGAAATATCTCATATCGTTTCAATTGGTGAAACCCCACCCCTACCCCCAAATGACCTTTTAATTGCGTAATACTACAGTTTCTTCCATTTCTCAATAAAGCCTTGTGAAATAATGAATAGTTAATTAAATCGTCAATCACTAAGATTTGACTTTGACTAATACTTGCTCATCCAAAAATAAAAAAGTTACCACTTTTTCACCCACTTTTAAACAAAGTTACTCATCCATCATCCATTTAAAATCCATCAGTCTACGTGGACAAAAATCCACATGGAAGACACAAGTAATACGTGAACGTAATGGTGTCAAATTTTTGATAGCTTGGACCAAAATTCAATTAATCAAAATAATTTTTTTCTTCCAAATTTTCAACCGTGATTTCCCCAGGACGAGATTCAATTCTCCTAAAATCAGACCCAAATCAATTTCCTCTCCATGATATAATTCAATTTTCCTCACATCCGACCCAAAGCATCTCCAACACCCCAAATCAAAAAACGGTTGCATGTTGAACTCCAATTTGAGATATCCCCAAATCCATATGAACCCTTGTAGCAGGCTAACTAAATAGATTAATTACAAAACATCTGAAGATTACTCATTAACATCTATAATTACTCTTGCAATACAATTATCATTTTGTTCTGCAGAAACTATTTCTCTCATACCTGAACAGTAATTAATCAAAATTATGAATCCATACTTTTAATATCCAGTGGAATTGGTTGTGGGTTCGTAGTGGTTACAGTGGCCGGAGGGGTGATGAATTTTAGTTAATCTTAGTGGGTTTCTGCTTTGAGAGAAAATCGATTTGGGTTTTATTTTGGGAGAATTGAATCTCAATTTGGGGAAAATCACTGCTGGAAATTTGTAAGTAAAAAGTTGTTTTGATTAATTGAATTTTGGTCCAAGCTGTCAATAATTTAACACCGTCACATCCACGTATAATTTTTGTATATCATATGGATTTTTTTTAATATATGTAGATGGATGGATTTTAAATGGGTGATGAATGATGAACCATGTCTAAACGTAGGTGAGTAGTCGAAAACTTTTTATCTTGGATAAGTAAGCAGTAATCGATATAAATGTTAGTGATCGACTATTTAACTCAAAATGAATATACACTCTTCTTTAATATAACAAAATGAAAAGAAGAAAAATAAAGAATTAGTCCCAAAATTTTCAAAAAAGTACAAATGACTCCCTAACAAATAATTAAAAAATTAAAATTAAGATTTTTTTTATTAAAAAAAAAAATTCCCTCTCACCTTTCCCATCCTCTTCCTTAAGTGTCATGCCCTAAGGTAATAAACACTTTTAACATGTTTATTACATTTATTTTGACAAGATATATTATTTATTTAAATTACTATTCTGATAAATCATATTATATAATATAATCCGTAGATTTAAGTCTTAGAAATTTGTGATTGTGAGATACAAATTACAATATGACTGAATTTTAAATTATCCGTAGTTGTAAGCAACAATGAAATACAGATATCGATATAAAGGATAGTTCATCACGCGTGACATTTTTTACATGAGAAATAGTACCTGATCTCATATGCTATATAGTGACACTTAAATGAGCACGTGAATACTTTTTTATAAAAGAAAAATTAGAGACTCGCTTTGGAGATTCTACGTGGATAACTATTTAAGTGTCAGTGGTTAACCTCTAATATTTGTTAGTGGAATTGGCCCTTCGACTCAAGGTCATCATAGTGCCTTACATGAGCACAGTCATATTTTGGTGATGATGGATGCAACCTCTGCTAAGGGCTGATAATACAATATCGTCTGAGAATCGTATGATGATTGTGAATGATCAATAAATGATTGATACTCTTTGATAGTAAAATATTATGATCTACGTTTCATTCACTTAAGTTGATAATGAAATCTTTGGTTAATGTGTACTCATAAGTCAAAGGAGTTTTCGACTTACATTGATTAAATAGTAAAATGAAAGATATGATTGATAATTGATATTGACACATATTTATATCTTGTAATTGATCGGATCATATTGATGAAAGGACTATAGTTTACGGTAAATGGATAAGTTTGGTTTTGTCATACCATGTGACATTTTTTGTCATATGTATTGCCCTGACACATTGTTATATGTAATCTAGGATGACGAACGTGATTTCATAATAAATTAAAATTGGATATTTTAATTTATCAAAAACCCCGTACACACGAGCGATTGGCATCCCGAGGCAACGTTGGTAGCTACATCCACACAGTTGTAATCAATAGCACTGTCGCGCAGCTGCTGCTGCTGCTACTATGTAAAGTGCCACAGTCGTAAGAAGAGGCGTCGGTCGCTATCGACATTGCACTTGATCAATTCTATGGTTTTAGATCTTGAATTTTGAATTTGGGGTGGGGCCTCCGTTGCAATTTATGAAATTGTGGGGCCCCACCTACAATTACAGAAATGGGGCCAGTTTGTAAATAATAAGAGGAAGGCCTATTTGCAATTCGAAAAATTGGAAGGTCCTACTTATAATTTTAAACCAAGGGTCAATTTGAAAATTTTAAAAGGAGTTTTGAATTTAAATATTAAAATTGTTTTATATTTGATATTCAAATGGGTCATGACCTATATTATTAATATTGACCAAAATTAAAATTTTATTTAAAATTTACGACGTTCATATTATAGTTAAATTTGGATTTTAACTTAAATATAAAACTTTGATCCTAAATTGAATTTTATTTAATTTAGGAGTTTTATCCTAAATTAGAATATTAATTCAATTTAAATTTTGATTTTAATTATTCACCCCAATATATTCTTAAAATTAGAGTTGAACTCTAATTTGACATTTAATTAAAATTTGATTTTAATTAAATTGTTACAAGTTAAAATTTTATGAAATCAGAGTCGGACTCTATTTTGGTGTTTAATTTAAATTTGATTTTAATTAAATAAATCGAACCTAAAGCTTTGGAATTAGACTTTGAATCTGATTGATATTTAATTAGAATTAGAATTTAAATAAATAGTTCTGCCTTATAATTGTACAATTAGAGTTGGACTTCTATAAAGTCCCAAAAACTTTCACATACTAGAATTTATTTATTTTATATACTATATTTTAAAATTTGAAAGTTGGGGACTAAAATGATAAATAAATTATATTCAATTTTAATTAGGTCAAATAATTAAATATTGATAGAGTAATGATAAATATATCAATATTGAGCTCATTGGATAGCTTGCAATCATGTATACTAGACTTGAAAAAAAAGTCGATTTGGATAATCAGCACCAAGAAATTACCATTAGAAGAAGTTGATAAAAACTTTTTTTCAAATTCAATTAAAACTTGGGATGAAAATGGTGCTGCTGACACGTGTATGGAATTATCTTCTTTTTGAATTATCTGCACGTGTAGAAATTGTTAAAAATAAAATAAAATAAAATAAAATAAAAGGTTTTAATATTAATTTGCCTTGATTTTGGAGATTGAAATGGTGTCAACCAGTTGTATTTTAATATTATTTAATTGCCATGATTTTAGGAATTGTTTTGCAGTGAGACTACCACGTGAATATTAGAAATATCTATTGATTGTATGGAATTAAGATATTTTACGTGAAAACGAGTGGAAGTGATTTTTGATTGAATTGATTTTTGAGATAGAGTCGTTTTTATGGGGTGAAATATGCTTTCACACACGGCATTTTAATAGATTTTAGTCCTCCAATGTTCCATTTCAACCTTAAATACCATACAAAATTCTTATTATTTACCTTAGAAAAATTTAGATACCCATACGGTGGTAGCAGCAATACGTAGAAAAATAAGTTTGGAACGTGATTTTGGATTTTGCCTTTCAAAAACTGTTTTATCTCGCGAGGTAGGATTATGAGGTGCAATTTATATTATCCCGTTTAAATTATTTTTCATGCAGATGAATTATTGTACTTATGAAAATTATTTTTCAGGCAGTACAAAAATGTATCGAAATCTCCAATATACATCTTGGTGGAGAAGCATGAAGAGAGAATTGGATTGTTCGTGGAGAAATGTATCATCTATCAGCAAGCCAAGGCAGAACATCAAAGACCATCAGGACTACTGAAGCCGTTGTGTATTCTAGAATGGAAATGAGAACATTTAGCGATGGATTTTATGGTAGACTATCCAAGGTTAGCAAGGGGTCACAATACTATTTGGGTAGTAGTTGATTGTTTGATGAAGTTGGCCCATTTTTTGCTAATTAAAGTAAATTTTAGTATGGAACAACTCACACAGTTATATATCAGAGAGATAGTCAGACTATGTGGAGTTCTTGTCACCGCTGTTTCAGATAGAGACCCGAGGTTCAGATCAAAATTATAGAAAAATTTGCAGATAGCCATAGGGACGAAATGAAGTTTAGTACTGCTTATCATCTACAAACAGATGGACAATTAGAAAGAACCAATCAAACTCTTGAAGATATGTTAAGGGCATGTGTTTTGGATCTTAGCGGTAGTTGGGAGACACACCTGTCATTAGTGAAGTTTGCTTACAATAATAGTTTTCAAACCACTATAGGTATGACCCCATAAAAGCTCTTTACGGTAGGAAGTGTAAATCCCTTATCCATTGAGATGAGATCGGGAAAATAGCATTTTGGGTCCCAAAATCATTAAACGAGTAGTCATGGCAGTTGATAAGATTATAGCAAGAATAAAGATGGCACTATAAGAAAAGATTTAGAATTTCAAGTAGGTGATAAAGCTTACTAAAAGTAGTACCAATGAAAGGTGTGCTGAGGTTTGGACAGAAATGGAAGTTGAGACCACGATCCATTGGACCTTTTGAAATTCTTGAAAGAATTGGTAGTGTGGCTTACCGAGTTCCCCTATCACCTAAAATGGCGGCAGTGCATAATGTGTTTCATAACTCAATGCTTAGGAAATATGTTCACGATCTCAATCATATCGTAAGTTATGAAACTTTGGAAGTATAAAAGGACCTGTCATATGAAGAAATCCCAATGATGATTTTGGATAGAAAAGTACATCAACTTAGAAATAGAGAAGTTCTACAGGCAAGGTGCAATGGTGAAATCATGAACAGGATGAGTCAACTTGGGGAAAGGAAGAAGAGCCTAAAACCAAGCATCCGGAACTCTTCAATTAGTTAAGGTAAATTTTTCAGGACGAAAATACTTAAGGAGGGGAGATTGCAAAGTTCTGAAAACTTTCATATACTAGAATTTAATTATTTAATATACCATATTTTATATTTTGAATGTTGGAGACTAAAGTGATAAATATGTTATATTCAATTTTAATTAGGTCAAATAATAAAATATTGATAGAGTAATGATAAATATATCAATATTGAGCTCATTGGATAGCTCGCAATTAATCATGTATACTAAGCTCGAGAAAAAGTTGATTTGGATAAGTCAGTACCAAGAAATTGCCGTTCGAAGAAGTTGACAAAAACTAGTTTTCAAATTCATGGAATGAAAATGGCACTGCTGACACGTGTATGAAATTATCTTGTTTTTGAATTATGTGCAAGTGTAGAAATAGTTAAAAAATGGGTAGGTTTTAATATTAATTTGCCTTGATTTTGGAGATTGAAAATGGTGTCAACTAGTTATACTTTAATATTATTTAATTGCCATGATTTTAGGAATTGACAGTGAGACAACCACTTGATTAGAAATATCCGTTGATTATAAGGAATTGAAACATTTTATGGGAAAACGAGTGGAAGTGATTTTTGATTGAATGAATTTTCGAGATTGAGACGTCACAGACGGCTTTTTGACAGATTTTAGGCCTACAATATTCCATTTTAACCTTAAATACCATTTAAGATTCTTATTATTTACCTTAGAAAAATTTAGATAAACGTATGTTGGTAGCAGCAATACATAGAAAAATAAGTTTGGAATGTCATTTTGGATTTTGCCTTTCAAAAATTGTATTATCGCGCGAGGTAGGATTACGAAGTGCAGTTTATGTTATCCCGTTTAAATTAATTTTCATGTCGATGAATTATTATACTTATGAAAATTAAAGATATGATATGATGTGAAATATTATGATATGGCCATTCGGTACCAAATATATGATATGATATGTACAGAGCTCTTACTGGTTCTAAAGATATAAAATGATGGTATGATATTTTTACGCACGATTTAATAATTTGATTGTACCATATTTTCGTGTCCTATTGAGTACTTCTATGTACTCACCATTTTCCCTACTTCTCACATGTTAGAATAGGTCGTTGGTTGACAGACGATGCGGTGTTGTTGTGGTGCCAGAACTTATGGGACACACTAAAAATAATCTGGTATAATAAGATTTTTTTTTTATTCAAGCAATTTCTTAGTTTTAAATTCATAAGAATTTTTAATTAGAAATTTTAAACATATCTAATTGGGTTATAAGTATAAAAACCGTGTTATGTTTTATTGGTAAAAATTTTTGTTTGTTAATGTATTTAAAATATATCATATTTGGTAGTGATTTAAATTATAATAATTGCTAGGAACTTGAAACATATATGCATATAATATTGTTATTATCACGGGATGGCGCATCCAATTTAATTTAGGCTTTATGTGAGTTAGTATAAGATAAAAGTTGTAGCTAGATTAATTGAAGATGCAAGAAAATGAGAAAACAATAGAGATGTTGCATTGATACTAATTCAATGAAATACCCTTAGGATTTGACCAACTAGTCTTCCTTTTGAATTGGGAAGGGTAGATAGAATTAGTTCATAATCATCAACACTATATGTATATTTATTTTGAATGTTGATGTATAATAAAATATATATAATTATTACAATGAGACATTTGCATAATAAGTCCCTTGCTAAAATATTAAGTCAATTATTATTTGCCTTCTATCATTACAGTGAACTATGAGAGCACTAAATCCATCCCATCTTGTTGAGTACACTCTAGGTTGGTTTATTAGGAATATGTTTGATACTATAAATATTTGATATTTCTGAATAATAGGTTTCACTTAATTAAAATTTACGTTTTGTTGAGTACAATCAAGGAGATAAATTCTAGAGACAAGTTAAGCTAACTTATAAAATGTGTGAAGATAAAGAATTGTTAGCTTAATGATCTAGAATTTGTATAGAGATACAATGGATAATAGTATCTATCTAAATATTTTATTAAAATTTATTGAATACACTCAAGATCTTAATACAACAAATAGGTTCCCAGCCTACTGGAAATCAATTATGGATTCTATCAATCTATACATATTAATGATAGGTTTGACTTAATTAATATTTACGTTTTGTTGAGTACACTAAAGTAGTTAAATTCTAGAGACATGTTAAGCTAACTCATAAAATGTGTGAAGACAAAGAGTTGTCAGTTTAATGATCTAAGATTTGTATAGAGATACAATGGATAATAGTATCTATCCAAATATTTTATTAAGATTTGTTGAGTACATTCAAGATCTTAATACAACAAATAGGTTCTCAGTCCACTTGGAAATCAATTATAGTTCTATCAATTTATATGTGAAGGTTATAAATTTATTTTAAATAGTAGGAGCATATTTAATTTAATTAAAGTCTATATTAAATTTAAGCAGTGCTTTTTAAATACATATTAATGCTTTACTTTTCGTCTTTTACATTTTTTCGAATGAGTAATCATATGAATTTGACAAGCATAATGGATGCCAACAAACTCATCAGGCTAAATTTTTTTGATTGGCACAGCAATTTAAGAATTGTCCTCAAGTATGAGAAAATTGGTAATGTCCTTGAGCAGCCATTTCTAGAGATACATACCGAGAGATCCACTAAGGAAGGTGGCTTTCTACAATAAACACAGTGATGATAATAATACTATAACATGTGTGATGCGAGTAGCCATGTCACCTGAGTTGCAAAAGCAACATGAGGGTATAAATTATTACACTATGATTTTTCCTCTCAAGAGTTGTATGATGAATAATCACGAGTGAAAAGATATGAGATTTCCAATCAACCGTACCGATGCATAATGGTAGAAGGATCTTTAGTCAGTACTTATGTGCAGAAGATGACTGGCTTTATTGAGAACTTAACTCAATTGGGTTCAATAATGGACCATAAACTAAGTATTGACTTGGTTCTTTAATCTTTGCCAGAGAGTTATTTACAGTTCATCATGAATTTAAACATGAATAAGCTCAAGTGCACACTCCTTATCGTTATTCCTATTTAGAAATACAGTTTTGATAACCATTTGATAAACATGGAAGTCATAAATGGATGCTAATACGAATCATATCATAATTAATGTTATTGTAGATATCGGTGCATATGTATCAAAATAATCAATTCTTTCCTTTTGTTGATAACTCTATTTATCAAGTTTTGCAATGATTGCTTCCACTTGGAAAGCTTCTAAAGTTCTATTTTGACCGTCTTCAATTGATTGATAATCAATTGCAATTCATGCACTTGGAAAAGTAACGGAATATTTTCAAGAAATTTAAAATTGAAATACCTTGATATTAAGAATTTTCTGTACCATCCTCGTCAATTTTATATATGTTCTCTAATGCATTCCAAATCTTTTTAGTAGAAGTGGTGCTAGTGTAAAGATAGTATAACCATTCGAATAGTACATTTAGAATATAACCTTGAAAAAAATCAATTCATCCTCTTGGCATTTTTGTCTTTTAGCCCATTATTGCATTGGACTCTCCTTTTGTTGGTTCCAACAGTGTTGCTATGTTTGGATCAAGAATGTAGAAGTTCTTCAATGTTTTTAGTAAGAATTTTAATTTTTCTTGTCACTAGGTGATGTTCCTTCCATCAAAATGATTTAACTTTACAAGGTCTCGATTTAATGAGTTTGATAGTAGCCATCATTGTCTCGTTCTGCATAGAGAATATCTTTTGAGATTGTTATAAAAAGTAGAGAAGGGGAGAACACAACAATGTAAGAATGCCAAACACTAGAAATAAGCTTTGAACATGTAATTGCAATCCTCAAACTAGATTTGCCCCCTCTAGAATTATTTTGAGTGCTTAAAGTTATTCATCGCTAAATGGTTTGTAGGATTTAAAAAATCCTTTTAAGAAGACTTAAGTACTTATGCTTTCTTCCAATAACTTGAAGAAGACCAAAAGTTTGAATGTGAAAATGAATTAGAATAAAGCCACTTTAAATGATTTTGATTGATGATTAATATGTTTGCAAATGCAAACCATTACCTATTTATAGTTTTCAATTCACAATCCACAAAATATAGCCAACCATACTGAAAAGTTGAGTTTTTCATGAAAAATAACCAGAAATCAAAATAAAAAACCAGCCTAAACAGCTAGTTCTAAGGCCCATGCCTACGCATTATAGTAAGCCATGCGTACATATGGTTCAATGAAAAACCCATCTGTTTCGAAAGGGCAGCCATGCGTATGCATGGGCTTATGCTTCCTTACTTCAAATCTTTGATTTTATAATGTTCAATTTTCTCTTCTTATATAATTTATTGAACAATATATAACAATACTGGCTATAACTTTGTTTCCTTCAATGCTAAGAGCCAGAGTCTATATTTCTAGCTTTTCATGGGAAGGGAATCTTCAATTTTGCTTTTTGCTTTTTGTTTAACTAGTCCAGATTAAATTTTGTAGTGCATGGAATATATGATTGATATGGCTGGTTCCAAATTAATTTAGACTAGTTATCTATGTATATATTTCAATTATGTTAGTCTATAAATATGTATTAGAACTTTTAATTTTTGTCATTATCTTGTGTTAGTCATTATCTATTGTTTATTTTTTTTATTCGAATTCTATTTACTGTTTAAATATAAGTTGAAAGTCTAGAGGACAAAAAGTTGTTTTTGAACTAAAATAAAATAGACTTTGGAATTTTTTAATCTCTAAAAATCTTTGTATTTGATATTTAAAATCAACGAGTCTAAATTCTCTATGTTCATAATCGGAATCGAAGAGTTTTGATGCCTAGATTTTTTTATTTATTATTATTATTATTATTATTATTATTATTTTTGACTAAAATCATATTAGGGTCGCATTAACAATCGAGAGAAAACGTGTCCAATGGAGGAATTCATTGGAGTCCTAGAGCCGGATGACACATTCAACTTGGCAAAGCACGTGCATATAAATAATAAGATCACATCTAATATTCGTTGGTTTTCTATTCTTGTTAAGTTATTAAAGGCAATTGATGGGTAGAATTCTTTGGTATGCTTGGCTTTATGCCAACTTAAAATATGAGGTCCCCTATATTTTGAGCCTTCTCACATATAGTTTTAATATAATTATTAAAAAAATAATATAGACACAACTAAGCCCCAAATTTTGACGAGGAGAATAACAAAATATCATATTTCAACATGCAATACAAATTATATGTGAAGTTTGACAAACAAAATTACAGTGTAATGACAAATGGATTTGTTCGTTTCTTTGATTATTTTTTCCCTACAACTATGTCAAACAAAATTGAATATGCATTTGAGTGATTTATGTACAACATTGGAGAATATTGATAGCGAGAGATAGTGTAACAAAATGATGATCAAGTACAAATGAGTTTCTGATTTATATTGATATATAAGAAATTAACTTACAAATAAAAAGTATGGAAACAAAAAATTATTAAATTCAAAGTACCTTCTACAAACATTTAAAAGGGTTATTGTAAGATTAAAGTAAAACAATAATAATAACAGTTCATGTACTCTATAGTATATGTTTTGAAGATAAAAGAGAAAGAAAGAAACATGTAAAATTGTAACAATTGCAGTGAAACCAAGCCAATCAGCAAAATTAAAATTTCAACATTTTAATTAAAAGGGAGATAATTTATTTCTTGTTGGATTAAAAAAAATTATGGTGGGCGACTTTTGGACGTGAAATTTTGAAGAGATAAAGATACCTTTTGTTTGGTTAAGAAAAGAAAATGAACGTTTGAAGAATAAATGGTCAAACTAGTTAGAGAGAGTAATGTTTGTGATATATTTATGTGATAAATAGATGTAAGTGGTAAGTTTTAGAGGTGACGTTCATGTGGCATTAAATGACAGGTAAAATTAAATGAATCATTTATAGCATTACTCTAAATTTTATGTCATCTATATATATATATTTTTAAAGATTTTTGTATTTTCAATTTTTATTGATTTCTTGTGTTTGCATATAATAATTCTTTTTTAAAGAATTTCATAAATATAATTTTCGTTTTTTCTTCAACCAACCAATTAATCTTGCATCATTTGGGAAATGCGGGGCCTTAGGCGATTATCGCCTACTCCGCCTATAGTCGGGCCGCCACTGACAGTCAAACTGTTCATTTACATTAAAGTGCCCATAAAAATTGGGCAAGTATTCATCTTGAAATCATTTTGCCCACTATTTGGTCTAGGATCATCTTTCTCGTTGGATGTAACAACACGGAATGATCTGTAATTGTTGTTGCGACGCTGAGAATGGAATGCTGTTGCATTGAAATAGGCCATTTGTGATGATGCTACTGTTGTTGTGCTCTGGTCTCATAATCGCCACAAATGTTCCTAGATTTTGTTGAGTTGTGTTGATTCTACAGTCAAACCTGGTTCCATTACATATTATTGGTCTAACTTTGCAATTTTCCATTGTCAGTACAACGTATGGTGCAACATAAATTTCTCCGATAAATTTAGAATAGAAATTCATACCAAACGGGACCTAAATTTCTCCTTTAAAATGAAGAAACAACTTGATTGTATGTGATTTAGGAAGCACGCCTAGCCATTTTCTTACTCATACAAAGGGAAAGTACAAAAAGTAAAGTAAATAACATCAAATTTCCAATTTTTTTTCCCTCTAAATAGAACTAGAAATCCTATCAACAAAATAATAGAACATTTTATTCATAATTGAACTAGAAATCTTACCAGCTACCTGATAATACTAATAATACTAAAAGCAAGGTAGTGAAAAGTACGAAATGAAAGAATATCCCTAAAAATATGTGGTTAGAAAACTTCATCTTATATGCATTCGATTGACATTGGACATGAAGTTAGAAAACCCTTCAACTCTATTACTTCATCCGTCCCAAAAAAAAAAATAAACTTACTTCTATTTTGATATAGATTAAGAAAACTTAATTAATATAGTGTGAACTATAAATTTTACTTACGTTTTTCTTAATAGACCCCTACGTTAAATAATTATAGTTCATACTTGTTGATAATAAAGTATAATAAACATGGATATATTAGAAAATTAAGATATTAACTATACCATTACCAAGAAAAATGATTTATAATTCAGAACGAATAAAAATAAAAATTAAATTTATCATTATGGAATGCTCTGGTAATCATTGTTTAATCAAACAAAAGTCAAACCAGTTCCCACTACCATTTGGACGCAAAAAATAAGAACTAAAGTTAACGCCTATGCTTCTAACAGAATACATAATACAGCCTAATTATTAAAATAAACACGATTAAATAAATAAATATTTCTTGTATTTCTGTTACGTATTTCATGAGTAGTACTACAACATAAGCGTATTCTTGGCCAAATAGGCACCCATTACTTTCGTGTAGAAATTTTGAATCAATATTATTGTTAAAGTTAATAAGAATGAAGATTCATTTTATCTTGAACGATGATTGTGCGAGATCTTGAGCACTTGAACAAACAAATTCTATCTTAAATATATTTCTTTGTGAAAATTTAAAACAAAACCCTGCAGAATGATCTCACTGTTTACTATCACTTTCATGAACTGATTCTATTTCGTTTTGTCAAGATTTAATGATGCACACATTGAAACATTCAAACTGCAATTCTTGGTTTGCAAGATATCAATCTTCTTGATGATGTTTGAAGATGTTCAATGCACTGGGCTGCCTTTTATCTTCTGAGAATGGTATGATGTGCGAATGACACTATATTTTATCCTTAGTGTTTAGTAGTGTCAATATATGGTGGATGCTAAATCCTTATATTCAATTGGACATATATTTTAATGTTATTATCATCGATGTTAAATAACATTACTCTTCACGTATACGATTTATCCTTAGCTTGCCAAAAATGAGACCGATAGATAAATTAAAAAATTTCAAAGAGAAGCCTTAAAACTTGGACTCCAATAAATTTACCATGAATTTTACTTGGTAATTTAGCTTTGTATTCGCAGTTTTCATTCCTTTTTTTTTTTCAAGACATAATTGATTATATTTAGCCCCTATTTATTTCCAATTATTTGTCCATTAAAATGAAAATATGATCGTTATCCATGAAATCAAGTCATCATATTTGATTTTTTATCTTTTTTGTGGGGTCCGTAACGACTATATTTTTCATTCTCATTTTTATATTAATATATATCAAATGGTGCCTCGAAACATGACTGTTATCGTGACTTACACCAAGAAAAATTGCAACCTAATAACAAATAAGTAGAATGCAAAATAGCCTGTCGGGAGAATAAATGGATCAGTAATCCTATTAGTCCATTGGACAATAAATGTTTGACTTAGCTTTCAAGACATAATTGATTATATTTAGCCCCTATTTATTTCCAATTATTTGTCCATTAAAATGAAAATATGATCGTTATCCATGACATCAAGTCATCATATTTGATTTTTTATCTTTTCTGTGGGGTCCGTAACGACTATATTTTTCATTCTCATTTTTATATTAATATATATCAAACAGGGCCTCGAAACATGACTGTTATCGTGACCTACACCAAGAAAAATTGCAACCTAATAACAAAGAAGTAGAATGCAAAATAGCCTGTCGGGAGAATAAATGGATCAGTAATCCTATTAGTCCATTGGACAATAAATGTTTGACTTAGCCAGAATTTTCATTCAAAGGGAATGCTGAAGAGACAAATTATAGATGTATTTTGTATATATTTAAAAAAATTCAAAATTTTAAAAATATTAATAAATGTTGAAGGAGCGGTAGCTGTTCCCGTCCCGCCTCCCTATGTGGACCTGCCACTTCAATAAGTCAAGGGATTCAGAATCAGAGTCACCCAAAATGATGTCATCACAATCAATGGTAAGTAGTATTCTCCACCACTGCATTGCAACAATCGGATTCGACCACCATGATCCCCCATTTGCATCCACAAATTTCAGGCCCTCCCATTTTGCATTAAAAGGATTTCCCATCAATTTTCTGAGTTTAATATTCCTTTTATTATTATAATCAATATTAATTAACACAATATCTTCTTCCACATTATCTATTTCCAACAAATTAATTAGTAAAGAAAAGAGCCAAATCAAAAAGCTCAAGACAGCCAATACCCCAAACACAACAGCTGTCTCTTTGCTTAAAATTTATCAGCTTCGAATAGCAAATAGCAAGGTATCACCCAGTACAAGACAATTGATATTTCTTTCTGATATCATGTCTTATTATTTACTATTCCGAATTTTAATAGTGAGGTGCTAAAATCATAGTGAAGTTGATTGCAAATCTCAACTTGATTAATAGAATGATTCACAAAGGCTAACTAACAGGGTTGTAAAATAGTGAGGAAAAAAATAAAAAAAAATAAAAATGTGAGATATGAATAATAATGTCATAGTGTCATAAGAATGAAGAGTTAGATTGTAGAACCAATGATACTGTTATCGAGCAGGGCGTGTGCTATGTGGGACTGGAAAATTTGAGTGGGTTGTTAGGTGAGTAGTTCTTGTTTTGCTTAACTTTTAATTTAAAATCATATAAATCAAAACTTTCATGCTTACAATATAATTTCTTGTCATCATTATTATTCCTCCAATTATGGTGTTACTTGTTAGAGAAAGAAATTAGGAAAATTCCTTTTCACCTACTTCATATATTTCTTTAGTTATTGCAACCAAGTGTCAACAAGAAAGATTAGTTATTTGAAAAACAAACATACTTTATTTCGAGGAAATCTACGAAACTTCTTTGGTGTAATTTCATTTCACGCAATGTGTGTTTAAAATTTACAATTTCATAAGTGTTTACAAATAAAATACAATTTCTCTCTCTCTCTCTCTCTCTCTCTCTATATATATATATATATATTTATTTATTTATTTATTTATTTTTTTTGGTGATTCTTCACTCCAAAAAATCAATTTTTTTTTCCGTTACTTCCTTAAGTCAACCATCATTTTTGACTTTTTCTCTTATAGGTAAGATCCACTTTTCTCTCTAACTGTCAAAAAATCAATTTCTCATAATCACTATCGAACAAGCCTAGTAACTGTAAATCACACTCTGTACATGATATTATCAAACACTTTGTAAATAAAAAATTCGAAGATTAAGATCTAATAAAAAATAAAAAAATAAAATAAAATGAAGAAGAAGAAGAGAATAAAGAAAAAGAAAATTATTAAGTACCATTTTTAGTATAGTTATGATATTTTATCTACAATTAATATATTTAATACTTAAATTCAACAAAGAGTTAATTTCATTTTAGGCCACTGAATTACTTGGAAGTTTCAATTGGGTCATCCAACTTCAACTTGTCACAATTATATCACTAAAATTTAATTAACTTTTCCCTCGTTTGAGCCCCTTTTTTCACAATAAATGGGTTTTATAATAATGATTTTTGGAAAATGCATGGTTAAAAAGTGAAAAAAATAAATTTGAGTTTACGTGCAAATTATTTTATTAGAAGAATGTATTGTTGAAAATGAATTTATGAATAATGTGGCTCAAACCGACGCTTCAATGTTAACTACTCCATTAGCCCCAGCGCTAAACTTAAATGTTAAAAACGCATTGTGATTTGTGTACCAAGCACAATAATTAACTATCCAGACGATAGGATAAGTCAACCACCTCAAGAAAATGTGTAGTTACTTTCCTTCATCCTTTATACCTAGAGGATGTTCTCATCTTCACAATTATGCAACCAAATCATGATTTATAGACGTTCAATCAACAACTCCAACTTATTTGCCCCACCTTTAAGTATTTATTGGCATGCATCCTTGCATTTCCTCAAACAAACAAAGCATGGCAGGCTTTACCGGTTTAATTGTGAGTTTAATAATTTGTTGTTGTTTCCCAATTAGTTTGGCCACCGATTACACAGTAGGGGACACATCAGGTTGGTCAATTGGTGCTGATTACAGCACTTGGACTAGTGGCAAGACCTTTGCTGTTGGTGACACCCTCGGTCAGCGTCAACACATTATAAAGTCAAATTAATTGATCGACATATTTTAATTTATAATGAATCTGCAGTATTCAACTATCCAAGTGGGCATACAGTGGATGAAGTAATAAAAAAAGATTACACCTCCTGCACTACTGGAAACTCTATTAGTACAGACAGTAGTGGCGCCACCTCAATCACACTTAAGACTGCCAGTAAGCACAGGAACCACTACAGTTTCACCGTCAACTCCAAACACTACATAATCAATTAAGATAATTAATTAATAAAATATTTAAACAAGAAAGTAAATTAAATATTAATTTTTATATTTGAGTAAGTGTTTAAAATAAATAATTAAATATACATGACCAATTAAAATAATTAATTAGTTAAATATTTAAACTTAGATTTCTTGCCACCTCCAGGTATTGTTATTCATGTTTACGTTGTATCCAACACTACGTCCGCATTTCACGGTGAAGTAAAATTGATCACGTGGTTATACATTTAGCTTTCTCGCCACCTCCAGAATTTTGAAGAGTCTATCTTTCTGGGTCAAGTTTACACATGTGCAATTCCATGATTCCTCGGGTCGATTATTGCGAGAATTGGTAACTCTTGATCTTTCTTAAATAATGCATTGAGCAATTTCATATTTTCGACGTCATCATGTTGTATCGACGTTCTGAAAAATGTGATCGTGCATATATGTTCTATTTCGCTCATGAACTTATCAAACTCTTCAAAACTGTAAGCTTCTCCGTCTTTCCTAAACAATGCAATGATATCACTGTCCAAGTACTTAGTCTTCAGGTTATCCTTTATATGGTACTTAGTCTAAATAAGAAATTAAATTAAATATTATTTTTTTATACAAATAAATGATTAAAATAATAATTAAATAAGGTACATTGAATTCTTAACATCGGACCCAAGGTGATTATGGAGTTTTCACATTGAAGTACATTGAATTTTTAGTACGGAAGTGGCATAGAGTTGATAAACCAAACATACAATAATAATTGGAGGATGAAGCTAGCATCTGACTTGTATGCTGACGTAGTTTGTTAGGGAAATGAAAGTTTATATCGAGGCTTCTGAAACTTTAGATGTGATTTGTCAACGTAGTTCGTTGAATTATGATTTGGATTGTTGAAATATATATATATATATATTAGTTTAGTTTAGATATTGGGTGAGGACATGTGTTGTGAACTTGTTAAACCATAGGCCAATACTAATGAACATAATTTACTTTTTATGATTATTTCAATGGGCTGGTTATAATTTGTATTGCTAAATTGGTATTTTTTTGAAAAGTGAAAATTATTAAATTTTTAAGTTAATAAAATTAATTTTTTAATTAAAAAAGTGAAAACTACAACCACATTTCATTCACTCGTCCATTTCTATTTCCATTCACTATTTTAATTCGTTCGAAATTCACTGAAGTAACAAATTGAGATATATGCTGATGTCATATCTGCATTATGAATTAAAATGGTAGAAAATAAATAGATAAAAGGTAGGAAGTGTGGAGGTAAAAAAAATAAAAAATTGACCGTCCATTATGGACGACCGGATGGTCCGAGCAGTCCGAATCCGAGAGTTCGGACAGTTAGGATCCGAACTTGGCCCAGATCTTTTTTTTTTTTATTTCATTTTCATTTATTTTTGTGAATATTTTAAGAAGAAATTAAACTAAATATTAATTTTTTTTATTGAAGTAAGTGTTTTAAAAAATAATTAAATGAAGTAGTTAAATATAAAGTGAAATGTGTTTGGTTTTTAACTTTGTAATTTAAGGGTATTTTTGTCCTTTTAAACAAAATTCTATCTTTGTAATTGTATAAACTATTTAAGGATATTTTGGTCTTTTAATCAACAAAATGCCATTTTGATGATTGCCAAATTTTTTTAGTTAAAGTGAAAAAATGGCATTTTGACTTGGCCCTTCTTAAAAGTACCCCAAAATGGCCTTAAAAAACATGAGGGGAAATTTCACCTTTATTCCCCAACCTATTCACATAGTAGAAAATAGGTTCCCAATTTGTTTTTGGCATTTAAAACTCCGTCCTATTCATTCAGTAATAAACATGACTAGTCATGTACACTTGGGACCGCAGTACTCCTAAAAGGATAGGTTGCACATATAAATGCCTAAAAATTAAATGGCAGACGTGAATAGAAGGATTAGGACTAGTGCTGCAATTTTTCTTATATTTTATTCCATTTTAGGTGATGGAAGTGCCGGTGGTTGTTAAAGACGAATAAACAAAGTTTCAAGATTTAAAAAATTGTAGGACGCCAGTTATTGCCATTTGAACGATAATTATAATGTGGAGTACTAATTGTTAAAAGAAAGAGCAAAAGCACAAAACATACTAGGCCAATTTATAATATTATGTATATCGTTCCACCAACTTCAAAATGGAAAAGTTTCTCATTATATTCTAAAAATTATCGAATAAAAAAATATCTTAAAGCACTCTTATCAATTAAATAAGTTTCATAAATCCTTTTCTTTGAAGGGGTGTGTTAAAAATAAATATTGTGGAAAAGCTACAAGCCGTCGTAATCTCATGAATAAACAAAATATTATTTATCATAATCTCCAACAACCAACAATGGAGCCAGCACTTTACTAGTCAGCGACCTCCCATGGTGGCTCCGTCGAAATTTACAAGTTGGTTGACAGCAATAAGATCGCCATCAGTGTGAACTTGGAAGGAGACGATAAGTTTGCCAATTTCTTTTCTTCTTCTTCCCTTTTTTTTTTTTTTTTTTTGCCCTTTTAAATAATGGGCCTTTTTTTTAAAGAATTTAAAACATTTGGCCCAATTTGAATGTATAATATACTTGCAGTCTCGATTGTTGTCCCAGTTGAATTTCAAAATCAAAGGCAATACGACAATAGCTTAGGCCTCAGCAAACAATTTCTCTCACTATTGTAAGTCGTTTCTACCTCTTGGCTCTCACAGCTTGCCCCATTGAGTGATATTTATATGGTAAAATTAGCCTCGAATTTGAGGACTAAATTGATCGTGAACATCGACAACCCCGATTGTGACCTTGAGGGTGACATTGACTGTGAGCCTCTCTTCTCTTCTCTTATTATTTATTTATTTGTTGTTTTTTCTGTTATTTTGATATTTTACATGTATTGATCATTTGATTAAACATTTAGTATGTGAGTTTTGATGATTTATGTGCTTTATGAAAATTGGGGAATTTGTATATTTATGATAAATTAAAATTTTTAAATATATGATTTGTGATAAATGATAAAATGAAAATTGACAGTTGTTCAAAATTAACTTTAATATTCTATATAATTTTTACGTTTTAGTGCATTTATATATTGATTAAAGAATGTTTTCTATCATTTAATTAAATATTAATAAACGATTTCACTATTGTGATTGTTGATGGTTGATGATAAATAGTCAATAACCGTCCTAACTCACGAATAATCCTTAATTTGCCATTGCCAACAACTGAAACCTTGACCTGCTCCAAGTCTCCAACAAAAAGAACCCCACCTTACAATGGCAGCAACATTCAACACTCCAACTATAGAAAGTCTTCATGTCGAGACTTCCATTTAATTTAGGCTGTGGAGATGTTATATAGACCCTGTTTGGAGGGCATTTTTAGCTCCTAAAAATGAAAAAATTGACCGTTAGAAGCACTTTTCAGCAATTATTTTTGACTGAATGTATCTACTGTGAAACCTACATTTGAAAAAAAGGGTCCAAAAATTTCTACTCTCTTCTCTAAAAATATGGCTCAAATAGGGGCATAAAATAATAACTAGATTATTTTGTTATATAGTTTAAATAATCTTGTAAAATGGTTTAGGGTTATATTAAATATTTATAAATTGTGTACTATGTGAACAAATACACAAACAATGTATTCATTAATGACACATATTGAAAATATTATTCTCTACAAGGTATTGGATCATTCCACACTCTCACGAGTTCTTCCTTAATTCAAAATCTTCATTCATTACAAGAGCAAGCATTCAGCTTCCACTTCCCCTCACTTCCTCGAATTAATTTTTGAGGAAGGTGCAATTCACATCCCTATTCTATTGTCCTTAACCTCATGGGTTACCCTGATGGAACTTGCCCTATCCACCAAACCACCGCTCCACTTTCGGAAGCACAAAACAATCATCACAATTGTCAATTCGACCTACATCTTTTGAATGCGACAAGACCAATTAGTTCTTCATGCCTCTCTGAAACCATTATCCCTAATTGCCATCGTCACTACCCAAATAGCTTGGTCACAACGTGACTGTATTTCACCAAAAGATTAACAATCCCACATTCTTCATCTCAAAGACAAATTGCCCCAATTTACACAGAATATTGCAAAATTTCCTCTCAGAGTCAAAACTCTCTCTAAAGAAACTTGTAGCCCGCGTTTGGCCCATATTAATTATCATTCCATTATATTACATTTTTCTCTCTTCAATTTTCAACCACATAATCTTCCATAAAATAATATTACACATAAATCGAAATTTTTTTCTTCTTTTTCAATCACTCATTTTTCAAAAAAATATTATTCCACCTATTAACTTTTCTACAAAATGGGGGGCCAAACGGGGGCGTAATCTTGGCATACAGCTCAGTGATGTCGACGTGCTCATATATTGTACTAGAGGTCTTGGTTCAACTTACAAGAAGGTCATTGCTACCTTTTGAACCCCCATCGAACTTGAAGAGCTCTTCGACAAGCTCATTGACAATGAATAGACCTCTAGGATGCAGAAAATGTCACCATTAAATCTTCTTCCTCTGCCCAAAACACACAGTCTACTCCACAGCCTACAAACAAACCAGCAACCCAGTTTTAAAGAATCAAGCTTCTTAATGAAATTAAGTTTTTAATTATTATTTTTTGGATTAAAAATTGGAGAAAATCTCAACAACTAATATTAACTGAAGAATTCGAATTAGTATTTGGGCACAAATTAATGATTTGTTGATCAAATTGAATATTTGATATTCTTGCAAAGAATCAACAAATATTTTATGGTTTCTTTATAAATCAATGTAATTATCGCTTCGAAGACTACAACAATTAGTATTAGAGCAAGGTTCGTTCCTAATAGAGATGAGTTAATCTTCGTGAAATCTAATGCTAGAAGTTTTGTTTGAGATGAAAGAATTTTTTCTCCTTTTAATCCTGATGCAGAAGAATCTTTGAATTTGGATGATGACAACTACAACAGCTTGATGAACAAATTAAAGAATTTGCAGATTTGGATAATGATAGTTATGATGGTCCACTGATTTTCGATGAAGTAATTGGCATAGAGATTTTCAATAAGTCATCAGACAATTTTCCAAGCCAGCTTTCTGGGAATTTAATTACTAGCAAACAACGATGGAAAAGTCAAGCATCCTCTATTGTTCATATATATATATATATATGGGAATGATGAGAACCATATGACGAAAGCTAGCAATAAGGCAGGTAGGACTCCCATGGCTAGATCCTTAAACATCTATAGAGATGACCAGGGCAAGGACATTGACCACCGTCTATACAACAGCGTGCTAGACAGTCTACTGAACTGCAAGTCGTTTTAACATTGCTTTCAATTTTGGAGTCCATACAAGATATCAAACAAAACCAAAAGAGTCTTACTTGATAGCTATTAAATGAGTCATCAGATATGTAATGGCACTTCCAATTTCGGCTTATGGTACACTAAGATTCGAACTCTTATCCTGTGTGATATACATGTGTTGATTGGGCAACAAACATGGATGATAGGAAAACCATAGCTGGAGTCTATTTCTACATGAGTAATAACCTTATATCATGGCTAAGGAAGAAATAAAACTCTATATTCTTGTTCACTGTAAAAAATTGAGTTTATTGCTATCGATAGTTGTTGTACACAGCTACTCTAGATGAAGTAGATGCTCAGTGATTATGGTATGAATAATTGTTTAAAAGCAATTTTTAAATTTTCTCATACCCTTATTTGCAGTTACCAGTGTACAATTACTATAAGCTTGAAATTTTTTTCTTTTGATTCACGTATCTAGGGGAAAATTACATCTATATTCCACACACACTTATTTCCAAATCCCTTTCTTCATTTGATTTCTTCCGTGTCTTTGAGCTACATTCTACAGATTACAATGGTGGAGATCAAGGGTAACAAAGGTAAGACTAGCAAAGGTGAATCCTCTGATGCTACCAGAAAGCCTATTTGTTGTAGTTCGCGACAAGGGAGACCAGTCACTCCAGTCTGCCATCTTAGCCCATTCAATTGACTTTGAAGAGGTGAGGACTACTGTCCCATATGAACCTTCTAAAGCAACCCCCACATCTGGATCCTTTCAAGAGAGCACTCCTCCTCCTATACGGCTATACCATGTCAAACGAGATGAAGAAACGACGCCATTACCTACCCCAATCGCAGGTAATAATTGGGTAAAAGGAAAGAGAGATACTGAGGAGGAACAACCAGAACATCCTGAAGGAAAGAGGGTCAATCCTGACCCAATCGAGGAGGTTCAGGCCCCTATTGACCGAACTGCTAAAGACAAACCACTGAAGTATCACACCAGTTGAAACTAAAACTAAAAAATCTGGCTCCTAATTTGAGACCTGTGGTGTTCTAATTTGATGAATTTTTTGAAACAACTCTATCGCCTCAGAGGAAGACAACAAGGTAAAAAATGGTAAGTAGGAGTTGCAGAGGGTTTGAGAACGGGGTACTTTTCAAAAGCACCAAGTCAGACAATCATTTTGTGACATCGATCAAAATTTTTTGCTGAACCTTGCTCATTGTCCCGGCCTTGGAGACAGGTTTAAAAACATGTGGCGTCCCTGTTTTTAACCCTGTCCCCAAGTCGGGACTGGTGGTTTTACCCTTTTTTGCCATTCACGAAAAGGGTCTTTTGAAGAGTAAATGTCATTTTTGACTTTATTATGTTTTCTAATTACAAAAACATAGCATTTGTTCAAAAGACAATGATACCATCTTTCAAAAATTTAATAAATTCAAATACTCTCACTTTCATTTCAAAGTGAAATCACTTTCCTTATCAAATTCTCCAACACAGTTAAAAAGAAATTTCCTCTTCCATCTGCTTGAACATTGAAATCTCACAAAATTATTAAAGGCTCAACAAAAAAAATATTACTCACAGCCGGCACTCGAAATCGATAAGTATAAATACTTATTTTTAATTTCATTTTAGTTAAATTAGTACATTGTTTGAATCTTTAAATCTTATTTTAGCGTATACTTTTAGAAAATAAATTATTACAGTCTTAAACGAATGTATAATTTTTTTGGCAAAAATGAGGAAAAAAATTCATCTATTCATTAAAAATCAGCAAAATAAAAAAGTCAGACAAACAGCCGGCCAAACAACCCGAGTCAGCTGTTAACATCCAGCCCAGGCGTCTGGGCTGGATGTTAACAACCGGCCCGAGCGTCTGGGCCGATTGTTAACAGCCGACCCGGATTGTCTGAGCTTCTTCTTTTTTTGTGTTTTGCCTAACATATTTTTTTTGTCATTTTATTCTCGTAATTATATATATATTTTTTAATAAATGATGTTTTCTAATGCAGATATGAGATCAACTGCTATCCCGATTTGTTATTTTGGTGAATTTGAAAAGAATGAAAATGATTGATGGGTGTGAAAATGGACGAGTGAAAGATATGATTGCACTGCAATTGTGATAACATCAAGTACATCATATGCAGAAATGTACAATGAGATACAACACTTGTTGAAAGTCGATCCCTTTGAGTACGACATGGAATTGGAATTTCTAATGGGCGAGCATACATCCATTTCAATTCCACCTATAATGGTTACTTTTGAAATTGAAATGAAGATTTTAATTGAAATGAACCAGAAACGTGCGATTCTTAATTGCATTGCTTTGATGAAGAAGAATGTTCCCAAGAGTAAACACGAAGATTTCGATGGAGGGGATTGTAATGTGAATGAGTTTTGGGACGCAGTGGAGATAGTTTGTGATGATGTTGTGGCTATTCCAGAGATAGTTGCTCCTCACCATGATTTCACTGTTACACACAGAATTTGCTCGGTAGTTCAAGACAACGAAAGAAATAATGACTTTACAAATGAGAATTTGATTGCTTTATCCCGTCTGAGACATGAGTCGAGTGGGACCTCATAGGCTGGACCAAGTGCACCGTCCTCTTATTGTTCGCGTGTAGTCCTCAATAATGAAGATTTGTATGTCGAGCAACTGTTTGACATGAAGAAAGATTTGCAGGAAGCTATTCACCGTATTGCTTTGAAACATAATTTTGAGTTTAAAGTGAAGAAATCAAATAAGTCGACTTACACAATTGTCTGCGTTGATGACAGTTGCCTTTGGCGTTTGAGAGCAACGAAAATGGACACAAATGAGTTCTTTGTAATTCGTAAGTATGCACGGGAACATACTTGCGAAGTGGATATTCGTTTGAAATGATCACATGCAAGTTCGATCATGATTCATTGGTCGAGAAGTAATGCACAAGTTTCAAGACCCATGAACGATCTACAGACTTTCGAACATCATTAATAACGTTCGTCTAGAGTACGTAGTGGTCATGAGCTATCAGAAGACTTGAAAAGCCAAATAATGCACGTTGGAGGACTTGATGGGTTTGATCAAGGAGAGTCATGCTGAATTGGCTACGTATTTCTTTGTTTAGATATTTGTTTAATATTTATTTTATATGTCAATTATTCATTTCAATTGTTTAATTAATTATTTAATAAATTGTTTACTTAATGTCTAGCTAATTATTTAATTCAATAATTAATTTCAATTGTTTATTTAAATATTTATTGATTGTTTAATTAATGTCTAATTAATTATTTAATTCAATTGTTAATTTTTCAGTATATTTAATATTATTTATTTAATTATTTAAATTATGATTATTGTTTATTTAAATTAGTCAAGTTTTGCTATAATATGGGAAGAATTAATAATGAATTTGCATTTTTTATTGAGAAGAATGACGAGAATTGCTTTAAGTATTTCTTTATGGCCCTTGGACAATGCTTTCGAGGATTTCAAAACGCAATGCGACTCCTAATCCTAGTCGACGGTACAACCTTTAAGGCGAGATAGGGGCAAGTTGATTATTACAACATGTTAAGATGCTAACATCCAAATTTATCTTCTTGCATCCGGCATAGTCGACAGAGAAAACGATCTGGCAATCCGTTGGCTTTTCACGAAGTTGAGAGAAGTAATTGGGGATGTCGAGAACCTTACATTCGTAACCGACCGAGGACAGTTAATAATTAACGATATCGTCGAAATCTTCCCCGAGACACATCATGGTTATTGTATGTACCATATACAAGAAAACCTGAAGACCAAGTATTGAGACAAGGGCATCGTTATGTTGTTTAGGAGAGTTGCAGAGGCTTACAGTTTTCAAGAGTTTGAAAAATTTATGGTCGAAATAGAAAGTAAATCCCATGATACATAGGAGTATCTGACAGAGATGGGGATCGATGACTGGGCACGATCAAATTTTTCAGGACGTCGATACAACACGATAATGTTGAACAATGCGGAGTCGCTCAATGCCTTATTCAAGAAGGATCGAGAGTTACTAATTCTCGAAATACTTGAGAACATTTGTGACAAGCTGCAGCAGTGGTTTCATGATCGTCATGAGGAATCATAGAGTTTCACAAGTGTACTAACCCCGGCCCAGGAAGATAAACTCTTCAAGACTCTAGAGATGGCGAGAAAGGTATATGTAGAACCACTGGATCAGTTTCGCTTCTCCGTGAGATGTGCACGTAATTTCGGATACATCGTCGACTTGAATGATAACACGTGCACGTATAGATAGTTTCAGTTGGAGAGTTTTTCGTGTACACATGCAGTGACAGTGGCCATGTATAGAGGAATTTCACCACACACCTTATGCATTGCTTATTACACAACTAGTTCTTGAAGAGCAGCATATGTCGAAGCCATAATTCTTTTTCGAATGAAGCCGAGTGGGAAGTTTCTGATCATATTCTCTCATTGAATAACTTGTCGTCACCAGCAGTCGGTCCATGTACTCCTGGACGTACACGTACGTCTAGAATACTATCGATCGAAGAATTTTCCCAACCTCGTAAGTACGGTGCAACATGACATACTAGAAGATTTTGTACAAGTCAGATCCCCCAGTATGATAATGTAACAGATGTATAATTAAAGTTTATGTAACGTTATTTATAACATTGATGTTAATTATTTATGCATAATCTTAATGTTAATTATTTATGTTAATTATTAGATTTAGTTTTTTTATTTTAATATTTTATTAATTAGTTTCATAGTATTTGAATTTTTTTTAAAACACAGTGTGTTCTCCACAATATACCCAAACATTATAAATACGTCATGAAACATTTAAATAAACACATAAACTACAAAATAAAAATTCAATATTAGAAAAATAATATACATTTTACAATTATTTCGTAATTACAAATGAATAAATCAAATATACAATGTTTAAATATTACAATATGTACAATTATTTTTTAAAAAATAAGGCTCCAATATCTACGGATCACCATTAAATTCAAATAAATCACATGCTTATTTATTTCTCTAATTTTGTATCCACGCCTGGTTGATTGCATCAATCTTCTGTGCTACACTAAAAAAATTCTATGTACTTGATAGAGAACATGCCGTAATCACCCCTACAATTACAAAATATTGTATTAGTACATCACCGTCTAACTAGAACGTAAGTTGTAAATTAAAAAAATAATATAACAAACACTTATGATATTTGCTACCTCGCCGTCGTCGTGTCCCGCGCGGTGGCCAATCCGTCTTGCACAGTGATGTTCGCTCATCTAGCCAGCATGGGAACGATCATAGACACCGACTCCAGATTTTGTTCGAGCTGACCTTGTGTCAAGCATGAATAATTGGGGTCGTACACATACATAGTCGAGTCGGGGAATATAATCTCCACAGCAATGTGTGATGATTTAGACACATCGGGATGTATAGATGTGTACAACCCTCCCATGGCTTTTCTCCGACACTCGGCCACATCCCTACGACCCACTCCATCATGTATGTAGGCACCGTGTACTCGCTACCTATAGTTTGGAGCATCTGGTACTCAATATCAACGGCACGTATGAACTCGATGTTCAATATGAGTCGACCAAGAATGTTGAACGATCTTGGATGTCTTTCAGCTCGATCTTGTAGCAAATCTATGGTGAAGTCAATGTGCTGCATCAGGAAACACCAATTAAAAAGGAGTTATTTAATTTCATAAATTAAAAATTCAAAAATATGTATACATAATAAATAACAATATTACTACTTCACTTACATTATCGGTGAGCCAAGCCCCCGAAGTGGTGATATCGTGAAATCACTTGTAAGCATCCGAGATCGTCTTATGAGCAATCTTGCGGCCAGCTCTAAAAAAATAAGAAAAGAAATTGTTAAAAGTAGTATAGACGTGTTAGCGTCTGAGTAATGTACTAATCTTTAACGACTAATACAATACTTACTCCGAGCCTAATTGTTCTCCATTCCGTCTCGAACGCTTTCCACTTGGCGTGGTCCTCCTCTCTAAATAAATTGAGGTGCGTGCCATCGATGAACTTCCTCATCTTCGCCTCCGCGGTAAACGAAGAAACGACGTACTGTGATGGCACCATCGGCCTCTCGCCGATCACCAGCTCTGGCACATCAACAGCACGCGGTACCCTCCTGATCTCTGGTATCCCCTTTGACACAAAAACTACGTCCGACAGTCTGGCGTCCGAGATAGTACCCTTTTCGCCTTGGGTACCCCCTCTTCCTTCGGCACCCTCCTGACCTCCGCCTCGGATACCTCTTCTTCCTTCGACACCCTTACGACCTCATTCTCCAGTATCCTCTCCACCTCGGGTACCCCCTTCTCCTCCGACACCCTCATGAGCTCTTCCTCCGGTACCTTCTCCACCTCGAGTACCTCCTCCTCCTCCAGTACCCTCTTCGCCTCGGGTACTCCCTTCACCTTCGTCTCCATCGAGGCCCAATCCTCCATCTCCATCGGGCCACATGAAGGTCTCCTAAACTGACTTGTACCATCCCGACATCACATCATAAGTCAGCTATGTCACCTCTGATATCCATCATAAGTTGGAACATATCATCGATTGAAGCACTTTGACTATATGCACCAGATCCATGTGGAAAGTGTTCGGACGCAGGAGACGGTGATCTCATGTAGGGAGGTTACATCCTCGACGGAGGCGACATCCTCGAGGAATGTGACACCCTTAGCGGAGGTAATAATCGACGGCGCTCCTAAAAAAATAAGCATTACAAATGAATAACTTAATTAAAAAATTATAACGATAATCAATAGTTTATATTCAATTAACATACCGTGTCCTGATCCATGATGGACTCAGGCCTCTCTCGAGTAGCATGATTTGTCAACGAATCACGAATATAAGTTTGACCCTCCTCCTCGATCGATGGTGTCAACTCAGTGAGGATTTCAAGCTGACATATTGACATTTCATCGAATTACTGACCACGTATCGAGATTTCGAAAATGACATACAACAGAAAACGTAAATGTATAATACGTACCTCAGGATCGTCGAGGACAGCCAATAATTATTTTGCAAGGGGCTTGTCTTGTGCTCGTCAGTGGTGCAACCGAGTGATGCATGTATCTCCTCTCCTCGCATGCCGGCCAGGCAAGATGGGGATAGTCTCGTAGACCCATATTTACAACAATTACGATTATTATATGTACAATTTAATAAAAAAATAGATAACTTATTATATTAGACATTTACCTGCAAAGCTAATGGCATGCTATATGCATAGTATTACGCTCCGGCCTATCTCCCCTAGGCATCAAATACCCCCTCTTAAAGACGTGTAAAGAATCGACAAATAATCTCTACCCCCATGGATAGCTGTTGAACATATCGGTGTCATCAACAACTTGCAAATGAAAAACGTTAATCGACGTCTTCCTGTGATGACATCTCAGTACGCTCTCGAGTATAAACACCATCCCTAACTTCAACCGATAAGGTGACATACCAATAGGTATCTTATATGCAGTCCGGTATGCCCATAAAGCGTCATCCAAGCGCAAACTCCAATCCTTTCTGTTTGGAAAAATTGTTTTTTAAAGGATAGGTTTGATTTCTCGATTGGATACTTCTGCTTTTCCATTTGTTTGTGGGTGATATGCAGTTGGCACCTTATGAGTTACCTGATAATTTCTTAGCAAAGCCTCCACCGTTCAGTTACAAAAATGAGTGCCACGATCACTGATGAGAGCTCTTGGAATTCCAAACCTAGAGAATATGTTAGACTTGATAAAATATGTAACTCAAGAATCATTTGTTCTGGTGGCTTTTGCTTCCACCCATTTCGACACATAATCCACAGCAAGTAAAATATAGACCAAATCGAAAGACATAGGAAATGGTCCCATGAAATCAATGCCCCAAACATCAAAAATTTCATAGAAGAGTAAGGGTGGTTGTGGCATTTCATTTCTCTGGGATATGTTACCTGTCTTCTAGCAATTCTCACATGATTTATAGAAGGCATATACATCTCGAAATAAGGATGACCAGTAGAAATCGCATTCCAACACCTTTCTTACTGTCCTCTTCGGTCCAAAGTGTCCTCCACATGCATAAGAATGACAAAAGGTGAGGATAGGGGTGATTTCATTTTTCAGAATACACAATGCACAATGCTTCCACATGTATGGGTCATCCCATACATAATATTTTTGCATCCTTATCTTGTCCTTTCGAGTCCTAGAGAAATGCGAGGGAAAAATGTTAATAGCTAAAAAATTTACGATATCTGCATACCAAGGTAGTGTCGCGTTTGCAGAGAACAAGTGCTCATCAGGAAAGGTTCGTGCAATTGAAGTTCATCGTCCACATGACCCAAACGGCTCAAATGGTCTACAACACTGTTCTCTGTTCTCAAGAGAAGTATCCATCGTATTAACTTTGGTTTTGCCTCCTTCTTTGTCA
Source organism: Olea europaea var. sylvestris (assembly GCF_002742605.1). NCBI lineage: Eukaryota > Viridiplantae > Streptophyta > Magnoliopsida > Lamiales > Oleaceae > Olea > Olea europaea. The sequence goes on from NW_019239264.1 coordinate 283,045, forward strand.
TCAAATAACGCAGAGCTACATGATCAGAATAAATAATCACTTTAGTACCAAGTAAATATGGATGAAACTTTTCTAATGCAAAAATAACAGCTAGGAGTTATTTTTCAGTTGTGGAGTAGTTTCTCTGGGCGTCATTTAGAGTCCTGGAAGCATGGTAGATGGCATGTGAATCATTTCCAATTTTTTGACCCAACATTGTGCCTATTGCAAAGTTGCTTGCATCGCACATTATTTCAAATGGGAAGTTCCAATCAGGAGGTTGAATAATTGGTACAGACGTTAGCAAATTCTTTAGTGTATCAAATGCCTTTTTGTACTCCTTATCAAACTCAAAAGCCATGTCCTTTTATAACAGTTTATATAGGGGCAATGCTATTTTGGAGAAGTCCTTAATAAATCTACAGTAAAAACCTGCATGACCAAGGAAAGAACGAACTTTCCGCACACTTGCAGGGTAAGGCAGAGATTGAATAATATCAATTTTGGCTTTATCTACCTCGATGCCCTTAGATGAAATTACATGCCCTAGAACTATACCTTGTTCAACCATGAAATGATATTTTTCATAATTCAGCACAAGATTAGTTTCCATGCATCTTTTAAGGACTAGTGCAAGGTTATTCAAGCAACTATCAAATGAGTCTCCATGGACTATAAAGTCATCCATAAATACTTCTATAATACGTTCGATGTAATAAAAAAATATACTAACCATACACCGTTGAAAAGTGGCCGGAGCATTGCAAAGACCAAAGGGCATGCGACGGTGTGCGAAGGTTCCAAATGGGCACGTGAAGGTTGTCTTTTCTTGATCCTCAGGGGCAATTGCTATCTGGAAGTAACCTAAATAACCATTAAGGAAGCAAGAGTAAGGGTGAACAGCTAACCTTTCAAGCATTTGATCAATAAAAAGTAAGGGGAAGTGATCCTTGCGGGTTACAGCATTTAATTTTCTGTAGTCTATACAAACCCGCCACCCATTTTGAACATGGGTGGTAACCAATTCATTATTCTAATTTTTCACCACAGTTATCCAAGTCTTCTTAGGAACTACTTGAATAGGGCTGATCCAACTGCTATCAGAGATAGGATAGATCACTCCAATGTCTAAAAGCTTGAGAATCTCCTGCTTGACTACATCCATCATGAGTGGGTTCAATCTCCTTTGAGGTTGACGAGTAGATCTTGCTCCCTCTTCAAGCAAAATGCGATGCATACAAGTTGATGGACTGATCCCTTTGATGTCTGCAATTGTCCATCCAATAGCAATGCGATGTTTCTTGAGAACCTGCATTAGTTTTTCTTCTTGTGTTGCATTCAATTCGCTTGAGATGATTGCGGGCAGTGTGTTTCCATCCCCAAGAAAGACAAATTTGAGGTGACTGGGAAGAGGCTTCAAATCTGGGGTAGGGGCCTGCAAAACAAAAGCTAGGGGCTTTTTCATGAGAAACTGATAATGTTGCATACAAGTTATTAGCTGGTTGTTGTAACTTTGGAACATTGTTCAATGCTGCAGCAGTGTTTCACAATTCAGGGCTCAAAATTATTTCCCCATCTTCCTTTTCAACATGATTACTAATAGCAACCTCCAATTCATCCTTTCCATTAAGTTCAAAAACGTCCTGCGCTAGGAAGTCAATCAAATCAATAGAGTAAAGAACATTATCATCAGTAGGAAATTTCATGGCATCATAGATGTTGAATTTAATTATTTCACCATCAAACTCCATGGTTAGTGTGTCATTGTGTACATCTATTTTTGTTTTGGATGTTTTTAAAAATGGTCTTCCTAACAAGATGGGACTAGTTTGGTCACCATTTTCCATGTCAACCACATAAAAATCAGCAGGAAAGACCAATTCATTAGCCTTAACAAGGACATCCTCAATCACTCCCCTAGGATAGGTATTTGATCTATCAACCAATTGAATAACACCACCAATTTTTACCAGGGGTCCCAATTTCAAAGAAGCATATATGGAGTATGGCATGACATTTATGGAGGCACCTAAATCTAGCATGGCTTTTTCAAATTTAGTGTCACCTATTGTGCAAGGGATAGTGAACATACCTGGATCCTTGCATTTTGCAGGAAGTTTCTTTTGAATGACTGCTGACACATTTTCCCTAACTTTTACTTTCTCACATCCTTTGAGTTTCAGCCTTCTTTTAATCGTGCACAACTCTTTCAAAAATTTAGCATATCTAGGTACTTGTTTAATAGCATCTAACAATGGAATATTCACTTCACATTTACGAAAAGTTTCATAAAGTTCGCTATTTGCATTATCTCTCCTAGATTCTACTAAAACCTGAGGGAAAGGGGGAACTAGTTTATACTCAGAAAGGGGTGGAAACTTACGTTTGGGTGTATTATCATTGCTGGAAGTAGCTTTGTCTATGACGGTGTTTTCTTCCTTTTCTTGTTCTGATGATGTGGGGATTGTCTTCACCAGTGCTTCAACCTCTTTACCATTCCTTAACATACTTGCATTTTCCTTTGGGTTCACAATTGTTTGAGAAGGCAATTTACCTGAGTTTTAGGATTCCAACTGGTTGATTGAAGTTGCCATTTGACCAATTTGATGCTCCAAACTTTGGATGATGTGGGGATTGTCTTCATCGGTGCTTCAACTTCTTTACCATTCCTTAACACAATTGCACTTGTATTTTCCTTTGGGTTCACAATTGTTTGAGAAGGCAATTTACCTGAGTTTTAGGATTCCAACTGGTTGATTGAAGTTGCCATTTGACCAATTTGATGCTCCAAACTTTGAATGCTTACCCTTGTCTCCTGTTGAAATTGTAGTGTTAGTGGCAAGTACTTTAACAACATCTTCTAAAGACATACCAGAGTTAGAAGTTTGGCCCTGTTGTCTAGGAGGATATGGCTGCTTGTTTTGCTGGAAATTAGGGCGATTTGTTGCACAAGCCAGTTTTGTTGATTCCCATAGCTAAGGTTCGGGTGATTCCTCCATCCTGGGTTGTAAGTATTAAGAGTAGGGATCATAGCCCCTTTGTGGTTGTCCAGGAAAATCGGCCACTGCATTAACTTCTTCATTGGGATCTTCTTGAAGTGTTGGGCACGCATCTGTTGAATGCCCTGTTGCCGAGCAAATTCCACAAACTTTTACTGTTTACATATTTCCTGCAGCCATTTTTCGAACAAGAGTAGTTAGACTTGAAATCTGTTTTTCAAGGGATGAGATACTTACCTCATTGACAGGTTTAGATGGGCTGTCAAGCCTTGTGACAAATTGTTGAGAATTAGCTGCCATGTTTGCAATTAAGATGCTTGCACCCTCGGGAGTTTTATCCACCAAAGCTCCTCCACTTGCAGCGTCAATCATGCTCCTATCAGTGTGGTAGAAGACCTTCATAGGAATACTGGATGAGAAGTTGTTCACTGATTTGATGATGGGGGCAGCTTGCACATAATTTCTTGAACCGTTCCCAATATTCATGCAAGGACTCTCTGTTGTTCTGTCGTATACCACAGATTTCCTTTCGAATGTTAGCTGCCCTTGAAGTTGGGAAATATTTTTCTAAGAACATCCTCTTCATCTCTTCCCACGTTGTGACACTTCCAGATGGTAGGTAGTACAGCCAATCTTTAGCTGAGTCCTTCAGGGAGAATGGGAATGCTCGTAGTTTGATTTGCTCCTCTGTTACTCCAGTGGGTTTCATGCTTTTGCAAACCACGTAAAATTCCTTTAGATATTTATGAGGATCTTTACCTTTAGAACCATAAAAAATGGGCAAAAGATGTATTAGTCCCGATTTGAGTTCGAAAGTAGTATCGGCATCTAATATAGGGAAGGTTATGCAGAGGGGTTGTTGATTCAAATTTGGAGCTGCAAGCTCCTTCAAAGTTTGATTTCTAGCCATGGTTTCTTCAAAATTCCTCCAAATGTCACTCCTCAATTTGCGCAAAGTTCTTTCAATGTCTGGATCAAATAACAATCCATCTTGATTAGATGATCTAGTTACGGGCATACACAATTAAGGAAGCAAAATAAATAAAAATGTAAGCAAAAAAAAAAAAAAAAATTATATATATATTTATTTATTTATTATTTACTTTTTTTCGAAATTTTAATTTTTAAAAAAAAATTAAAATAAGCAAAAAGAAGCACAAAAGTAAACTAAACCACTCCCTGGCAACGACTCCAAAATTTGGTGCGTGCTGTTGTAGTCGTAGGCACTCCAAATTAAAACCTATACTTTTTAAAATTAATGCAGTAGTGGAAGTAAGGGTCGATCCCACGAAGAGTGTTTAGTCTATCTTTTATGCTAAATTAACTAAAAGGGGGGTTTTGAATGTGTTGAAATCAATTCTAACTAAAAACAAGGCAAATTAATAAATTGGATTAAATCAATAAAAAAAAACTAACTTTGGTCTTAGTCAATATCCACCTTCGAAATTTTACAACTGATCATAGATGCAAGTATGAATCAATTCATATTTTGAATATTCACTGTTGAAAAAAATAATTACCATTCAAATTAATTTCCTATTCCTCACTACAACTGATCATAGATGCAAGTATGAATCAATTCATATTTTGAATATTCACTGTTGAAAAAATAATTACCATTCAAATTAATTTCTTATTCCTCCTTAAGTGTAATTAGTTAGGGCAATGACCTTCTAACTAATCCTAATTATCAAACAACCATAGACAAGCATTAAGATTTAATTCAATAATGGCTTTACATATTAGAGAAATCGATGAACTAGATAACACAAGCCACGTGTTTGCATTTAACCTGTTCAAACATTCTTCCTAAGATTTAACAATTTCCAAACCAGCAAATCACTAATCCTAGTTGCTTCACAAATTAAATCAATCAAACAATTACGGATTTGATGTTTAACTTAGCGGCAGATTGTAATGAATAACAAACTAGTATGCATCCTAACAATTAAACACAACAGTCAGTGAAAATAAGTGCAAAAGAATGTTCAACACCCAAAAGCATGAATTAAACTAATAAAACAATTCGATCTCACAGTTGTATAGATTCCGGGGCTTCAATATCCTCGACCAAATGGTTACATAGTGTGCTACCGCATGGTTATGTCAAAACAGGATCTTGAGATCGCTGGAATGGCTTGTGCGACCACATGGGAAATGAACCATGCGACCGCATGGTTCAAACGGTTTTTTCCATCGGATAGCTTTTAATATTTTGGTTATAACTTTCTCTCTCAATATCCGATTGAGGTAATTCAAGTTTCTTTGGAAAGCTAACTTAAATATATACAACTTTGCTTCAGAACTCATCTTCTAATTCGATTGTCTACCTGTCGAAATTGGGTCCCAATATGATGCTAAAAATCGGTGCATAACCCTTTCGATCGGAAATTGATGTGTGATTATACTTCGACCATATTTCTCCTCTTTGACTTCTTTCTTCATCCAATTGACCTCTAAAACTCTTGAATCTTCATTCCATCGCTCGTCTCATCTAGGAATTATTTGTAACTTGGTCCCTAAGCTTTCATCCTCTCTTTTCTTTGGCCTCTTTTTCTTGTTTTTCTTCTTCCAATACTTTAAGTCTTCCATTAATTGGCCTTCAAATCTTTCACTCCTTTGTTTCGCCTTCTGGTTAAACTTTGGATATTTGCAATTTAGTCCTTGAACTTTTGATTTCTTTCACTTTGGTCCTTCTTCACTCATTTCCTCTAATTTATGCCATAATCATCCAATTGCGACCTAAATCAAAATATAATGATACTTAGTACATTTAGGCATCAATTAATCACAAAAATGTAAGTATTAATGGATGAAAAACGTGACATTTTATGTCTTATCAATGGTAGATAGAGATGTAACATGCCACCGAGAAGCTCGTGATTTAATGTATTTAATTCGATTATGAAATGTTTACGTTTCCTTTTAAATAGATTTCTATGGACATCGTATGTAGAACTATACTATGAACATTTCTCTATGAATAAGTTATGTTTAAAAGTAAATACATGCTCTAGGAATTTGCTTACACAACACCATTTACAAAAAGAAAAAAAAAAGGTTGTTCGCAATTTAACTCTGTTGTTTCTTTAAAATTTCAGCTTCTGCCTTAATTATAAAAATTTGTAACTCAATCGTTATTCGAAGTTTTTAGACAATATCAGTGGCATTTGATATCCTCATAGATTAGCTATTGAATAAACTTAGAATCACGATACTTTTCTGCCCTTGGTTTCAAAAAACTCATAACTCAATCGTTACATGGAATTTTTGATCTCATGGATTAGCTACTGAATAAAGTTGAAATCATGTTGTTCCGATGTCTGTGAAATTTTATATGTCATTTTAATTGAACTATTGGTTTACTTTCTAATTGAGTCGCTTCGAGATTTTGAAAAAGATATTTTAATAACTCATATGTTGTCGACGGAAGTCAATTTTTGGATTTAAATCTTATTAAAAAAGCTTCTACTTTACATTGAGATTTCTTGAAGTTTTGGAGTCAATAGCTATGCAAACGAACTTATTTTTGCACTTGCCATATGAGGTAAAAAAAAAGGAAAACAACTTTATTTTAGTTATTGTTAGCGGGGTTTTGAAAAGTACTTTAACATCTCATATGTTACTGGGGAAGCCGATTTTTGGGTATGTCATAATAAAAGAAGTTTGCCACATTCCCTTAAAATCTTGTGAAGTTTTGAGATTGATAACTATATAAATGAATTTATTTTAGTTAACGTCAATGGTACATGTGTGAAAATCACTCTAAAGACCTTTTTGAATTTGTTTTCCTTTAAATATTAAATTGTGCTGTCTTGTTAGAATAAATTATATTAATATATAATACTTAAGTAAATTTTATAGTAGATCATTATGTATTTCGCATAAAAAAAAGTATAGTTAATTAAACTAAATTGTTATATTAATATTAAGTCTAGACTAAGGTAAAATCGCTCAAGTGACGTTCCAGTCCGTACGAGTTGGGGTATTACATAATCTACTAACAGCCTTAATAACTAGAGAGATTGATGAATCTAAACACACACAAACACAAGTAGTTGTATTTAATAGTCAAATATTTTTCCTAATATTTAACAATTTTTGACGCAGCAAATTATTAAACCTAGTTGCTTCACAAGTTAAAGGGATCAAACAATTATGGATTTGATGTTTAACTTAGCGGTAGATTACAACAAATAATAAACTAGTAGGCTTCCTAGCGATTAAATGCAACAATCATGAAAATAAGTACAGAAGAACATTCAATACCCAAAACATGAATTACACTATGAAAATAAATTAGATCTCATAGTTGGAATTGTTCCAAGGCTTCAATCTCCTTCGACCAAGTACAAGAATTTAGATACACATAATAATTCTAAGAGCAAAATATAGAAGAGGGGAATAGGGGAGTTCTTCTCCGTTCTGGGACGATTTAGGGTTTATAAAGTCATTCATGATTTGTTTCTATAAGAGTTTTAATCAAATATCCTGTTGGAGTTGTACTATGCGACCGTATAGTACAAAGGAATGCGAGAGCATAGTTCATCTAAAATCATCCCAGCAATTCTTTGAAGGTGTGTATGTGAATGCATAGGCTTTTCTTCGAATTAGCCTTCAATTCTTTCACATTTCCAGTTCACCTTTTAGATTTTTGCAATTTGGTCCTTGAATTTTTATTTTCTTTCACT